>NW_015389147.1:60155-66992 GCF_001527695.2 Protobothrops mucrosquamatus | reverse complement strand
GTGTGGACTTCAACTCCCAGAATTCCTCAGCTGGCTGAGGAATTCTGGGAGTTGAAGTCCACACGTCTTAAAGTTGCCAAGGTTGGGACCCCTGGTCTAATTGGCTGAGACCTGCTTAACACAATGATTAGAAGTATCTACGGTATAAATCCAAGCCCTGTTTAAATGAACAAGTCTCAATTAATGGGACTAAAACATAAATCATGATTTAGAAATCTAAGCATCTGGATTTTCACAATAATCACTCTGCTAAACAACTAATTCCCACAACACTGTCAAACTAACTAGTAAGTCTGTATTGCTATTCTTCTTCTCATCTTTCCTATAACCTATCTCCTTATCTTCTTATGACTATATGTTGCTTGTATCTTACAATTTATATTAATTGTTTCATTTAGTATCCTAGTACGATTTATGTTGTTTGCTTATTTAGTACCCTATGACGATCACCACGTGTTGTATGACTGATGATGAGTGTATTTTTATGATGATTATGATCATGATTTATCACTTGTTGCTTGCTTGTATGTAAACTGAGAGGTTATGCACCGGAGACAAATTCCTTGTGTGCCCAATCACACATAGCCAATAAAGAATTCACTCTACTCTACTCTACTCTACTCTACTCTACTCTACTCTACTCTACTCTACTCTACTCTACTCTACTCTACTCTACTCTACTCTACTCTACTCTACTCTATACTCCACTCCATTCCACTTCACTCCACATTCTACTCTACCCTACCCTACCCTACCCTACTCTACTCTACTCTACTCTACTCTACTCTACTCCACTCCATATTCTACTTTATTCTACTCTACTCCACTCCACTCCATATTCTATTCTACTCTACTCTACTTTACTCCACTCCATTCCATTCCATTCCATTCCATTCCATTCCACTCCACATTCTGTTCTGTTCTGTTCTGTTCTGCTCTGCTCTGCTCTGCTCTGCTCTGCTCTGCTCTACTCTACTCTACTCTACTCTACTCTACTCCACTCTCCACTCCACTCCATATTCTATTCTGTTCTGTTCTGTTCTGTTGTTCTGCTCTGCTCTGCTCTGCTCTGCTCTGCTCCGCTCCGCTCCGCTCCCCTCCACTCCAAAAGCAAGCCAAGCACTGAACAGAATGTGGCTATGTGGCAATGTGTGAAACAGCTGACTTTCTTAGAAAGAAATCACTAGCACAAAATTCTGGAGTGGATTTGGGAACGCAACCCCCTCCTGAAAATTCAACATACCTTCCCCTCGCAGCGGGAGACAACCTCCAACCATATGGAGTTAGAGACAATTTCATCCCCAATATGATAATAGGCCACAACACGGAATGTTGGCATCAGACTAGGTGTAATACGAATAGGGGCTACTGTAAGAATGCCAGCTGGAACTCTGTTTACAGAGATGATGTCACCTTTGCTCAAAACCTGCAGAAAAATGATCAAATCAAAGAACAGTTTTTTTAGCACAGAGGCAATATCTTCCAGATATTAAAATAATAATCGTATCACTCAGTATAGGCCAGGGATAAGCAACCTTGGCTCTTTTATGACTCGTGGACTTCAACTCCCAGAATTCCTGAGCCAGCATGGCTCAGCTTGGGAACATCTCCCTTTCCCCTCAGCATGGCTGGCTCAGGAATTCTGGGAGTTGAAGTCCACGAGTCATAAAAGAGCTAAGGTTGCCTACCCCTGGTATAGGTAGTCTTGAACTTACGGCCATAATTGAGCCAAACTTTCTGTTGCTAAGTGAGGCGTTTGTTGAGTTTTGCCCCATTTGACACCTTTTCTTGCCAGAGTCGTTTAAGTGAATCCCTGCCGTCATTAAATTAGTAACATGGTTGTTAAATGAATCTGGCTTCCCCCTTGACTTTACTTGTCAGAAAGTCACAAAAGGTAATCACAGGATCCCAGGACACCGCAACTGTCATAAATGCACACTAGTTGCCAAGTGCCCAAATTTTGAACACATGACTATGAGGACACTGCAACGATCGTTAAGTTGTGAAAAAATAGCCACAAGTCACTCTTTTTAGTTAGGGTGAAACTTCAAACGGTCACAAAACAGTTGCAAATTGAGGACAGTCTGTAGTTTGCTTCGTAACAAGCCACTATGGCACAAAGTTTAAAGTGCTGGAATAGGAATGGGGGCAAGTGAGAGGGTCATCTTGACTCTGAGTCAATCTTTCTCTCTCAGTCGAAGATCCATTGTGGTTTAAAGGTGAAGGTAATAATAATAATAATAATAATAATAATAATAATAATAATAATAATAATAATAATAATAATAATAATAATAATAATAATAATAAAGTTGGAAGGGACCCTGGAGGTCATCGAGTCCAACCCCCTGCTCAGGCAAGAACCCTACACCATTTCAGACAAATGGCTGTCCAGTCTCTTCTTAAAATGCCTAACTAAGCATGGGGAGACCCAGGTTGTTCTTCCTGGTCAACTATAGGACCCTCTGGGAACCATGGGGCTCATTCCACTCTAGAAAGAGTGCAGAAAAGAGCAACAAAGATGATTAGGAGACTGGAGGCTAAAACATACAAGGAACAGTTGCTGGAATTGTGTATGTCTAGTCTAATGAAGAGAAGGACGAGGGGGGACACGATAGCAGTGTTCCAATATCTCAGGGGCTGCCACAAAGAAGAGGGAGTCAAGCTATTCTCCAAAGCGCCTGAAGGCAGGACAAGAAGCAACGGATGGAAACTAATCAAGGCGGGAAGCAACCTAGAACTAAGGAGAAATTTCCTGACAGTGAGAACAATCAATCAGTGGAACAGTTGTGAATGCTCCAACACTGGAAGTTTTTAAGAAGAGACTGGACAGCCATTTGTCTGAAATGGTATAGGGTTTCCTGCCTGAGTAGGAGGTTGGACTAGAAGACCTCCAAGGTCCCTTCCAACTCTGTTATTCTATTCTATTCTATTCTATTCCTCCCTCTCATCTCAAAAGTTGATGTGGCCTTGTGATGAATGTGTGAGGAAATCCAGGTTGTAAGCTGCCCTCAACAATGGAAGCTCTGAGCTAGTCATCTTTTCGTCCAACCTGTCCCACAAGGTTGTTGATGTGGGAATAAAAGATAGGAAGGAGGGAGGCCATCTATGGTGCTACATATGTGATAATGCATATAGCTACAATATATTTGAAAAATTATACAAAATAATAGACCACTTTATAGGACCTGGAGTGGCACAGTGGTTAAAAATGCAGTATTGCAGGCTAACTCTGCCCACATTCTGGAGTTCGATTAAAGGTTGACTCAGCTTCCATCCTTCCAAGGTCGATAAAATGAGGACCCAGATTGTTGGAGAATATATGCTGATTCTCTAAACTTAGTGAGGGCTAAGAAGTTTAGAGAAGGTTAAGAAACTTAGAGAGGCCTGTAAAGCACTGTGAAGCGGCATATAAGTCTAAGTCAGTGGTTCTCAACCTTTTTAATGCCGCGACCCCAACTGGTCGTAAGTCGAGGACTAAACCGGTCGTAAGTCGAGGACTAAACCGGTCGTAAGTCGAGGACTACCCAACCGGTCATAAGTCGAGGACTTTCCCTGCCCGGGAGCGCCGCGCATGCGTGGTTCCGCCCCCTGCACCGGCCGAGGCGTAGCTGGCAAGCGGCAGAGACGGAGCAGGCCGACCACCAGCTGGCCCAGCCCAAGGGAGGTAAGGCACCCGCCGGAAAAGGGGGAAAAATTGGCGGACAAAAAAAATGGCGGACAGCCTTGCTTGGCGACCCCCATGAAATGGTCGATCGACCCCAAATGGGGTCCCGACCCACAGGTTGAGAACCACTGGTCTAAGTGCTATTGCTATAACCAGTTTTCATGCTGGGAAAAGGTAAGGAAAAAACATGTATTCATTACCCAACTAGGTTACATCATCAGTGCTCTTCTTATATACTAGTAGTTTGGTATGTCAGTATAGGTGGGAGCGGTCTTGATAGTTTCTTGATTAGGCTGTTGTTTATTGTTTGATTGCTTCTCTGTGTTGGTTGATTGGGGTATTGTTTACTTCTTGATTGCTGATCTGACATGAATCTTGGTGTTCATCTCTGCTTATCAGGGAGTTGATTGCTAGTGAGGAGCTGTTGTGGTCTTTTTATTACCCTTTTAGCCTTTTGAATGGTGTGTAGATGTTGCTTATCTCTATGTATCTATTGAGGGCTGATTTGTCTGAGTAACAGGCTTCCAGGAATTCTCTAGAGGTTTTGGTCTAGGACAGTGGTGGCGAACCTATGGCACGTGTGCCAGAGGCGGCACTCAGAGCCCTCTCTGTGGGCACCATGCCCTGGAGATGGCAACCGTCCCTCTTCAACCAGCCGCCCGCTGGATGCATCCCAGCACTCATGCGCTCACTGGCCTCTGTGTGCAGGGGACGATGGTGTCAGGCAGCAGCTGCCCCGCCCCTGCCTCATCTTGCCCTGTGACAATGGCATCCCCGCCTTGCCTTGCCTCACCCCACAGAATGAGCCTCCTGCCCACCGCCTCACCTGCCAGAGGCCCCCTGGATCTCCCCCAACCCTGCCCAGCCCCCACAGGCGTTCCTCCCCACGAGCAACATTGAGGTGATCACGCCAACCTTGGCCACACCCACCCAATCTGCATGACCACCACAGGCACGCCCATCCAATGGGCACGCCCACCTGGCACCCGGCGATAAATAAGTGGGTTTTGGGTTGCAGTTTGGGCACTCGGTCTCTAAAAGGTTCACCATCACTGGTCTAGGATTCTCACAGTTTCCCAATTGAAGCTATAGTTTAGTGTGTCCGTGTGATGCGCAATTAAGGAGTTTTCATCATGTCTTCAGACTGCTAGTTGGAATTCACGGATGCCCTCTGCTAATCTTCTGCCCAGTTCTTCAAGCAGACTCCCACCTACACTGACAGGACAAGCCACTTGTATATGAACAGAGAAAACCACTGGGTCTCGCGAACATCTCCCATCAAACCCCCTGAAGGGATTCACCATGTAGTAGATGTCAGTGATGGTATTTGATCCAACGGCTTTCAATCCAATTGTGAGGGTGTCTTCAATGTTCAAGCCATAACTTTGGGGACTTTCAATGATCAGATAGTTGCCTCTGGGGGACTTGGTGGCTTTGGCGGTCAGGGTTGCTTCTGCTGGACTCTCTGTTCCCGCTGATAGCTGTGGAAAAAACAAAAACAGTCAGGCTGTTTTATAGACATAATGATAATAATGATAATGATGATGATGATGATGATGATGATGATGATGATGATGATAATAATAATAATAATAATAATAATAATAATAATAATAATAATAATAATAATAATAAAAGTTGGAAGGGACCTTGGAGGTCATCTAGTCCAACCCCCTGCTCAGGCAGGAAACCCTATACCATTTCAGACAAATGACTGTCCAGTCTCTTCTTAAAAACTTCCAGTGTTGGGGCATTCACTGCTTCTGGAGGCAGGTTGTTCCCCTGGTTAATTGTTCTAACTGTCAGGAAGTTTCTCCTTAGTTCTAGGTTGCTTCTCTCCTTTGGTTAGTTTCCACCCGTTGCTTCTTGTCCTGCCTTCAGGCGCTTTGGAGAATAGCTTGACTCCCTCTTCTTTATGGCAGCCCCTGAGATATTGGAACACTGCTATCATGTCCCCCCTCGCCCTTCTCTTCATTAAACTAGACATACCCAGTTCCAGCAACCGTTCTTTATATGTTTTAGCCTCCAGTCCCCTAATCATTTTTGTTGCTCTTCTCTGTACTCTTTCTAGAGTCTCAGCATCTTTATTACATTGTGGTGACCAAAACTGGATGCAGTATTCCAAGTGTGGCCTTACCAAGGCATTGTAAAGTGGTATTAACACTTCACGTGATCTTGATTCTCTCTCTCTGTTAATGCAGCCCAGCACTGCGTTGGCTTTTTTGGCAGCTGCAGCACACTGCTGGCTCATATTAGATAAAGGGGAATCAAGAGCAGACTATTATGGAGGGACAGTTCCAATGAAAGATCTATTGTTTGTTTGTTTGTTTCTGGGTTGGGAAAGTGTCATGTACAGGTAGTCTTCGATTGATGGCCACCATTGAGCCCAAAATTTCTGTTGCTAAGCAAGACAGGTTAAGTGACTTTTGCCCCATTTTATGACCTTTCTTGGCACAGTTGTTAAGAGGATCACTGCGGTTGTTAAGTGACTCTGGCTTCCCTGTTGTCTTTGCTTGCCAGAAGGTCGCAGAAGGTGATCACATGACCCCAGGACTCTGTAACCATCATAGATACATGCCAGATGCCCAGGGTCTGTATTTTGATCACATATTCATGGGGATGCTGCAATGGCCATAAGTGTGAATTGTGGTATAATGCCGTTGTAACTTTGAATGGGGACTATCCATACGGTGTGTACAGTATGCATATCTGAAATGGTATAGGTCAGTGCTAGGGTGCATTAAAAGAGGGATAGAATCAAGATCATGTGAAGTATTAATACCACTTTACAATGCCTTGGTAAGGCCACACTTGGAATACTGCATCCAGCTTTGGTCACCACGATGTAGAAAAGATGTTGAGACTCTAGAAAGAGTACAGAGAAGAGCAACAAAGATGATTAGGGGACTGGAGGCTAAAACATATAAGGAACGGTTGCTGGAATTGGGTATGTCTAGTTTAATGAAGAGAAGGAGGAGGGGGGACATGATAGAAGTGTTCCAGTATCTCAGGAGCTGCCACAAAGAAGAGGGAGTCAAGCTATTCTCCAAAGCGCCTGAAGGCAGGACAAGAAGCAACGGATGGAAACTAATCAAGGAGAGAAGCAACCTAGAACTAAGGAGAAACTTCCTGACAGAACAATTAACCAATGGAACAACTGCCTCCAGAAG
>NW_015389147.1:55145-56955 GCF_001527695.2 Protobothrops mucrosquamatus | reverse complement strand
GACCGGCCTTGGCCTCAGAGAGGACTCCCCTAGTTCCTCCCGGGCCAACCCCGAACCCCCTAAAAATTTAGAAAAGCACCCCTCTAAGAAGACCCGTAGTCTTTTTCTTCTTAGGTCCCTCTGTGCTGAGTGCCACCTCTCTGGGTTCCAGATCCCTTCATCGAGGCCGGCCCTTAGAATAAATTTAGGCCATACCTGCTCTTTTATGACTCATAGACTTCAACTCCCAGAATTCCTGAGCCAGCATAGCATAGTATAGCATAGCTGGCTCAGGAATTCTGGGAGTTGAAGTCCATGAGTCATAAAAGAAGGCAAGGTTGTCTACCCCTGGTATAGGTTCTCCTGCTTGAGCAGGGGGCTGGACTAGAAGACCTCCAAGGTCCCTTCCAGTTCTATTCTATTCTATTCTATTCTATTCTATTCTATTCTATTCTATTCTGAAATAAACCTACGTTTGGTTATCAATGACAGACAGTCGCAGATACAGAACGTGTATTAGACACATTAGAAAACTACAACATTACATTACTTTTCGACATAATCGCTACTGAAATTGAGGCACTTCTCATAACGTCTCACAAGGTTTGAAATTCCTTCTGCCCCCCCCCCAAAAAAAAATCTCCCGCCTGGGAATGAAGCCACCCTGTAACAGCATCGTGAAGCGCATTGTCATCGTCAAAGCGGTGTGACCCAAGGCACTGTTTCATTTTAAAAACTGGTTCATTTTCAACTTATCTAGCAGACAAGTCAACTGCAGCTGTGATTGCCTTTCTTCCACCCCTCCTCTCCCCTCCCTTTGGATGGGTGGAGCAATACCTTGACAGTGACTGAGGAAGACCCTTGAGCCACGTTGATTCTGTAGCTCACGATTCCCTGCTTATTGGTATTCATCTGTTGATCCGTGGGAGATGCTGCCCCGGTTATGTGGGTTCTGAAGTGGACTGGGAGGTTGGGGGCTGGTGAGCCATCCGGCAGGGTGATTCGAGCCTAGAGGAAGTGGAAGAAAACCCGGACAGTTTTTATTAATAATGATAAATACTCTGATGTTTTAGAATTCAAACAAATACCTGCCACATACTAGGTACTGAGGATAAAATGATTAAAAAGCTATATCAGTGGTGGCGAACCTATGGCACGGGTGCCAGAGGTGGCACTCAGAGTCCTCTCTGTGGGCACGTGCGCCGTAACCCCAGTCCTAGGCCTTCAGCTGGGTTTTATAAAACTTTTTCGCTTTAGACCTCCGCCGCTGTGTGCAAAAAAACCCCAAAAAAGGTTCAATCGGTCAATTTCAACTTCTCGCAGGAAAAAAAAAGATCTTGCAAAGTTGGAATTGATTGATTGAACTTTTTAGTACCACCCATGCCCACCCAATGGGCCACGCCCACTCAGCACTCGATGATGCATAAGTGGGTTTTGGGTTGCAGTTTGGGCACTCGGTCTCTAAAAGGTTCGCCATCACTGATCTATATCATTATTTGTTAGATCAGGCAATGTATGAAGAACAGGTAAAAGAAACCATGTTAATGTGGAGCAGGAATTTTGATCTCAACTTTGATCTGCATATCTGGCAAGAACTATGGGTACAAAATAGGAAGCTTACTTTGGTCACCCCCTACAAAGAAAACCTCTACAAAATGTTCTACAGATGGCATCTCCCACCCACAAGATTAGCTAAAATGGGTCCAAATATTTCTTCCACGTGCTGGAAATGTAAATTGGCAAGAGGGACATATTACCACATGTGGTGGGAGTGCTCAAAAGCCCGTGACTTTTGGAACAAGGTTAAAAAATGGCTGGAAGAAATACTAAT
>NW_015389147.1:49023-53381 GCF_001527695.2 Protobothrops mucrosquamatus | reverse complement strand
GGGGCCTAAACAAAGTGTATTAAACAAGCCCAAATTGATGGAGTTTATATGTCATGCTCAGCTACAAACTCTAGTTTATAAATCACGGTGGCCAGGTTCATTCCATACTCCCAACTCTCAACCATATAATCACATAATGAGAGTGAGGGTTCATTCTGCGAGCTTGTGGGTTGGTTTCTGGATGTTTCGTTACCAGGCTAGGTGACATCTTCAGCGGAGTTTAGGGAATGTCAGTGTTCTTCCAACGTCCACAACTAAGCTGCCAGGCACTAGCCAGAGGGACAGAATCCATTTTTGGATTTTGGGTATCCAAAAATGACTCCAGACACAGCGACTTCCTTTGGCTAGTGCCCGGCAGCCTAGTTGTAGACATTGGAAGAACACTGGCACAGACAACGGATGGAAACTAATCAAGGAGAGAAGCAATCTAGAGCTAAGGAGAAACTTCCTGACAGTTAGAACAACCTGCCTCCAGAAGCGGTGAATGCTCCAACACTGGAAGTTTTTAAGAAGAGACTGGACAGCCATTTGTCCGAAATGGTATAGGGTTTCCTGCCTGAGCAGGGGGATGGACTAGATGACTTCCAAGGTCCCTTCCAACTTTACTACTACTACTACTACTACTACTACTACTACTACTACTACTACTACTACTACTACTACTATTATGATTATGGATCATCACACAGTCAGCCAGATGTTCAGACTGGATTTGGCATTTTGTCTACCTATCGAGTCCTTACCCAGGACCTGGGATCGGCAGATGTGGATGTTAGATGGTATTACAAATATCATCGCAGGATGGAAGCAGTTCCTAGTAAGGCCGCCTTTTGCAATTGACTAATGGCGAATTTGTCAATGCCAATGGTGTTCAAGTGGTGCTCCAGTTGTTTTGGGATTGCACCCAAGGCGCCTATTACTATTGGTACTACCCTTGCTTTATTATTATTATTATTATTATTATTATTATTATTATTATTATTATTATTATTATTATTACTATTACTATTACTATTACTATTACTATTACTATTACTATTATAGACATCCCCTAAACTCTGCCGAAGATGTCACCTAGCCTGGTAACAAAATGTTCGGAAACCAGCCCACAAGCTCGGAGAATCAACCTTCAACCTCATCCGACACTCGAGCTACAGATATTCGCACTATTACAAATCACATAATGGTTTAGCAGAGGGTGTGAATCCCTGCTGTGAAGGATAAAATGAGATGGGGCAGCTTAAGTTTCCTGCTTGAGCGGGGAGGGGGGGGTTGGACTAGAAGACCTCCAGGGACCCTTCCAACTCTGTTTGTTCTTTTATTCTGTTATGTTCCTTGTTTTTAAGCTTATGGGCTACACTAACATTTATTATTCTTGTTTATGGCCAGCCAGGCCTTGAGATCTAACACTGAGCTCAAAGTTCTCTCCTCCATCCACAATAAGGCTAGGTGTCCTAAGTAATAAGGTTTAACAATTGACAAACGAGTCTCTGGCCTGTTCGTAGATCACTCCTTGTCAGTAGCTTATGAAGCCATCATGTTTCATTTTGGTACGCTGCTCTCCTTTCATTAAACCAAGAAGTGAAGACGGAATAATTTCCTTTCTGTTCCCTCTCCGACAGAGCAAGTAAATCAAGTAAACCCTGACAATACACTTCTGCAAAGCCCCAAAGAGTGAATTCACCTAATACCACCTGACAGCATTTATTCTCACATGTGTTGGCTGGAAAAGTAATATAAATTTCACACACGCGAAGGAAGATTCTTCCTTCCCACCGTCAAAGCCTTGAAAAGCATGAACGATTCCAGCTTGCGCGGGATACGAAACCCCTTTCCAACTTTATTTCTCCTTTATTGGTACCCTTCCACGATCTGATGTGCTCAAGACGTCCGGTGCAAAACTAACACGTTTGGAAAAAGACCAAACTGGAGAAACCTTTTCATATTTTTCAAACTTACTTGCCGTCTCTATGACAGAGGCTGCGATGTAAAGGGATGTCCCAACAAGGTCCTGCAGGGGGCGCCCCACTTTCTCAGCGAGGACGCTGCGTTTCAAGATCATCGAGCCCTCACCATCCTCGATCTGAAACAGGGCAAATTAGGAAGGCATTAAGGTCTAAAAAAAAAAAATCACATCTGCTGTATGCCTATTATCTTAAATCCCATTTGCTCATTCTGTGATAGAGAAATATGAGGTTCAGGAAGTGGAAGACCGAAATGGAAGCATCCAAACTTTGTGGGCACATGCACAGTCTGTGTTGGTGCGATTGTTGGCGAGTTAGTGATTTCAGGACTCGCTCAGCTCCAAGTACAGTTCTTGTTCAAAGGGATTACTCTTCAGGATTTAGCCTGAATTTGTTTTCACATTCAGACGTGGGGCATATAAGATAAGATAACCTTTATTGTCATTTTTTTTACTGTGGGCACAACGGCGCAGATTAAAAAAAAAAAAGAACTTTAGTTGCCTGCTCTCAAAGTGAAACACATACATGACACACACCTAAACATACTATATACAACATATGTATATAGACCCACACCCCTACATATACATAACAAATAAATATTAAATACTGTCCATCTTGAATATATAACGGAAGGAGGAAGCTTGAGAGTTCACAAGGTTATTGCTGTAAGGAATGAAACTATGGCTGAATCTGGATGTTCTGCTACGGATACCACGAAGCCCCCTCTTCCCAGAAGGTAACAAGGAAAACAGGTCGTGAAGAGGATGTGTAGTGTCCCAGATAATCTTACAGAGCCTGCTCAAGCAACGCTTCTGTGCTATGTCCTGGATGGAAGGGAGGGAACTGCCAATGATCTTTTTGGCTATCCTCACCACTCTCTGCACCGCCTTCCTTTCTGAAGCAGGGATGCTTCCAAACCAGACTGTGATGCTGTATGACAGGATGCTGTATAAAGGTAAAGGTTTTCCCTATCCAGTCGTGTCCCATTCTAGGGGGCAATGCTCATCTCTGTTTCTTAGCTGAGGTAGCCAGCATTGTCCAAAGACGCTTCCACGATCATTTGTGTGGCGTGTTTATACACCGAGGCCAGTGGTGGGATTCAAATATGTGAACAACCGGTTCTCTGTGTGGATGCCGCTTCCGGAAGTCTGTTCTGGGCCTGGGCAACAAAAAATTAGCTACCAGTTCTGCCCGAACTGGTGTGAACTGGCTGAATACCACCACAGACCGAGGCACATGGAACACTCTTACCTTCCCACTGAAATGTTACCTATTTATCTACTTGCCTAGGCCAGGAGTAGGCAACCTCGGTTCTTTTATGACTCGTGGACTTCAACTCCCAGAATTCCTGAGCCAGCCACGCTGAGGGGAAAGGGAAAGTTTCCAAACTGAGCCATGCTGGCTCAGGAATTCTGGGAGTTGAAGTCCACGAGTCATAAAAGAGCCGAGGTTGCCTACCCCTGGCCTAGGCCATGGTGGCGCAGAGGTTAGAATGCAGTCCTTCAAGCTGACTCACTGCTCGCTCCAGGAGTTCAGTTCTGAACAGCTCAAGGTTGACTCAGCCTTCCATCCCTTCCAAGGTCAGTAAAATGAGGAGCCAGTTTGTTGGGGGGGGGGCGCGATATATTGACACTGTAAACTGCTTAGAAAGGGCAGTAAAGCACTGTGAAACGGTATATAAATCTAAGTCAGAAGTCCCCAGCCTTTTGGGCACCAGGGACCGGTTCCGTGGAGAAAGGTTTTTCCATGGACCGGAGAGTGCGCGGTTTTGTGTGTTGCCTGCATCCCGCTTTGCTTGTTTGTGCGGACCGGTTGCTGGCATGCTGCGGCCCAGTACCAGTCCAAGGACCGGGGATTGGGGACCCCTGGTCTAAGTGCTATTGCTATTTGCATGCTTTTGAATTGCTAGATTGGCAGGAACTGGGGTAAGAATGGGAGTTCAACGCATCACGTGATGCTTGGGTCTCAAACTGCCAATCTTCTGGTCAACAAATCCAGCATCTTAACCGCTAGGCCACCCTGCTAGTGGATACAGTATATGGGGCATATGCTGTAAGGCAGGGGTCTTCAAACTTGGCCCTTTTATGACTTGTGGACTTCAACTCCCAGAATTCCTCAGCCAGGCACATGTGCCTGGCTGAGGAATTCTGGGAGTTGAAGTCCACAAGTCATAAAAGGGCCAAGTTTGAAGACCCCTGTTGTAAGGGATAATATTAAAGGAAAGATAAAGATGAGCACCTGCAAATACATTACTCTCACTACTGAATTGCTATTGAGTCATGTGCTAAACGTGCACTGTTTAAATCAAATAAATAAATAAAAATAAAACTATTACATTTGTCCCATCCCTGTCCACAAAAAAGTATTCCTCAGGGAAGGATTTATGAAACA
>NW_015389147.1:23905-47859 GCF_001527695.2 Protobothrops mucrosquamatus | reverse complement strand
AAAATAAAATAAAATAAAATAAAATAAAATAATAAAATAAAATAATAAAATAAAATAAAATAAAATAAAATACTCTGTTCCCTTACCTGGATTTGATGTACTAGTCCTGAGATAAAGACCTTTTCCTTATTCTCACCAATCACACCAAATCGCACGTATGCTGTGCCGGTGACCCCTTTCCCATAGAAAAAACTGTTGGGGAAGCCAAGAAAAGAAAAAGAAAAAAAAATATCACATGATTAACTTTGGAATAAAAGCTAAGGAAAAAAAATAATCCTCCTGCTACAGAGCTTCATCTAATCCACAGCCTGAATTGATCTTTCTGGTTGATTATGTGCCATCACAGCAACCACACCGTTAGATTTTCTCCATGAGGCTCTCTCCCTAACCTGGTCCTTCAGGCCTTGGAACTGTGTCTCTCCATCCCCACTTATAACTGAGTCTGTCCACCCCCTTTGGTTGCTCTCTTCTTCTCTTCCCTTCTACCTCCTTTCCCAGCGTTAGAACCTTTCGGCTGGAGAGTTAGCATTAGGCCCTCTGACTGCTGGTGATTTTTTTTTTAACTAAACAATGTTATACCACACTCCCTTTTGCAGTATAATCTTTAATATACCCAAGAACAAGACACTAGAAATATTAACCTTCCCTTCCCTTCTCTTCTATCAATCCACACACCTTCTTCCTTTCCTTTCCTTTCCCTTTCTCTTTCCCTTCCTTCCTTCCTTTCCTCCCTCCCTCCCTCCTCTTCCCCTCCCCTCCACCCTCCCTTTCCCCCTTCCCCTTCCCTTCCTTTCCTTTCCTTTCCCTTGCCCCCTTCCCCTCCCCTCCCCTCTACTCCCCTCTCACACTCCACTATGTTGTCACTGAAAAATCTGAGAACCTTCTGACCTATTTTGCATGTTTTTTTCCCCTATGCTTCTAGTGACAATGGCAATTCAGCTCCCCGAAGGAAAAAAAACGCCTTCATTTCATGCCCGCGGTTGTCACTTGCCTTATTTTGGATTGCGGCTATCTCAAAAACTTTAGCAGTTTGAGCGTATCACAGTTAATGAATCCACTGAATAAGAAGGAGTTGCTTACTTAGCCTGAATATTAATTTGCAAGTCAGGTGTTTGCTGTCCGGTGACCAGGATGTATTTCTGGTCTGGGACAATCTTCACTTCGAAATGAGGCAGGACTGATGAGAGAAAGGAAGAGATATAAATTTGAGCGTCACCACCTTCCAATCTGTATCTTGGATCTGCTTAAAAACAATATCTTGCTCCTGTTTCTGTTCAAGCAGAAAACCATGCCCTAATCAAGGAACAATCAAGGAGAAAATCACACACACACACACACACACACATCCAATAACACCGGCAGGGCAAGCTACTGTGTGTAAGCAGGGAGCAAACCTCACACTCACTAGCACTGATGATGTTACCTAGTCAGGTAATGAAATGCCTGCAAGCAAAAACAATCAAATTCAGAGAGCATCACAGTCTCCACAGTGCAGTCTTGGGCTACACATATATTCTCTTCTTTAATGAAAAAGTTTAATGAAAAGTTTAATGAAAAGAAAGACTAGGGGGGACATGATAGCAATGTTCCAATATCTAAGGGGCTGCTACAAAGAAGAGGGGGTCAATTTATTTTCTAAAGCATCTGAAGGTACGAGAAGAAGGAACGGATGGAAATTCACCAAGGAGAGAAGCAACTTAGAATTAAAGAAAAATTTCCCGACAGTCAGAACAATTAACCAGAGGAACGACTTACCTCCAGAGGTTGTGGTTTCTCCAACACTAGAGGGTTTTATAATAATAATAATAATAATAATAAAGTTGGAAGGGACCTTGGAGATCATCTAGTCCAACCCCCTGCTCAGGCAGGAAACCCTATACCATTTCGGAAAAATAGCTGTCCAGTCTCTTCTTTAAAACTTCCAGTGTTGGAGCATTCACCTCTTCTGGAGGCAGGTTGTTCCACTGGTTAATTGTTCTAACTGTCAGGAAGTTTCTCCTTAGTTCTAGGTTGCTTCTCTCCTTGATTAGTTTCCATCCGTTGCTTCTTGTCCTGCCTTCAGGCGCTTTGGAAAATAGCTTGACTCCCTCTTCTTTGTGGCAGCTCCTGAGATACTGGAACACTGCTATCATGTCCCCCCTCGTCCTTCTCTTCGTTAAACTAGACATACCCAATTCCAGCAGCCGTTCCTTATATGCTTTAGCCTCCAGTCCCCTAATCATCTTTGTTGCTCTTCTCTGTATTCTTTCTAGAGTCTCAACATCTTTTTTTACATCTTGGTGACCAAAACTGGATGCAGTATTCCAAGTGTGGCCTTACCAAGGCATTGTAAAGTGGTATTGACACTTCACGTGATCTTGATTCTATCCCTCTGTTAATGCAGCCTAGCACTGTGTTGGCTTTTTGGGCAGCTGCAGCACACTGCTGGCTCATATTTAAGTGATTGTCCACTAGGACTCCGAGGTCCCTCTCACAGTTAAGTAGAGATTGGACAGCCATTTGTCCGGATTGATATAGGGGGTTGGACTAGAAGACCTCCTAGGTCCCTTCCAACTCTGCTCTTTTGTTATTCTCTTCTATTGGGACAGCACCATTTGCTGGCATCGTATGTGGGGCAGGATAGGAGTTGCCAGTGGGAGCAATAGATTTTATGGTGATACAGATTTCTGCCAGCTCAGGGTCTGGAGGTTAGCAGAGCACTTTAATGTGCCATTAAAGTATATTTGGGAACAGAACCAGGATGCCGCTATCTCAGAACGTACCATATTTTTTCACTTCAAACTCTGTGGTTGTGTTAAAGCTCTGCCCGTGGGCAAAGTTGGCCGTGATGGTCCAAATGCCAGGCCTGAAATAGGAGAGGAACAAGAACAGAAGGAAACCTTAGCTGGTGCACAGAAATTGCAGGGTCTGAAAAACCACACCCCCACGCTCCCATGCTGCACAGCAAGAGGGCCAAAGCAGATATGCAAAGTCTGCTTGTGCTGCTGGCTAGAAACCTGGTAAAAGGTAGTCCTTGACTTACATTCATAATTGAGCCTGGAATTACACCAGCCCGCCACTTGCGCGAGTTGAGCTGTGCACTTGCGCATGCATGCCGGCCCACTGCTCGTGAGGCCCAGTTCCAAATAGGCCACGGCTCAGATGTGGGCTGCGGCCTAGGCAGTGCTGGGATTCTGCCGGTTCGCACCACTTCGGCAGAACCGGTAGTTAATTTTTGGTTGCCCAGGCTCAGAATGAACTTCCGGAAGTGGCATCCACACAGAGAACCGGTTGTTCACATATTTGAATCCCACCACTGGGCCCAGAGGTTCGGGACCTTTGCCTTAGATCAGGGGACCCCAACCTATTGGCTACCTGGCCGTGTGAGTGGCTGGCTGGTGCACGTGTGTGCGGGCGTTCACAGCCCCACTCGCACGAGCGTTGCCGTGAGTGTCACAGGCGTTTGTGGCCCTACTCATGCAAGCAATGGGTGTTCGTGCATGTGCACCCACGCATGCTTGCATTCACCCCCCCCAAAACCAGCCCTTCTTTCCCCCCTCCCCTTGCTCCAGGCCGCCAACCCTGACCTAGATAACACAAACACTGGGGATTTCCCAAACTCAGGTAGTTTTGTGACAGTGAATCTGAATCTGTTTCTCCCCATTCAAGCCCGAAAAGTCTCCTGGCATAATAACTCGAATGGGGCAACTAGAATGCCAAATTAAATAGTAGACTTGGTTAAATACATCTGAAATAATTGCAGTTAGAACTGCCAGACCAGAGTTTTAAAAAAAAATCCCAATTTCACCCTTCAACATCACTGCATTTGTGTTTGGGGAAAAGCTGAAAGTAGCAATGTTTAGTGAAACTTACTCAGCAATGTCAGGAATTGACAGATGGTCATTTATGACAGATTTAAGTGCGCTCCGCTCAATTTTCTTGACCTGAAATCCCCGTGGATTCTGAAGGAGTGAAACAAGAACACAGTGAGTGAATTTCATAAAACAAATGGTGTTAAAAGTAGCAAATCACCCCATGTATAATGATCCAATTAGTGTTGGATATATATATGTTGGATATATATATGTTTTCGTAGATTTTCACGGGTACGGGTATGCAGGTCTTGGCGTATTCGGGTCTTTTCCCGTGTAAGATTGAGAGTATATAAAATGTTTTATCAGGTTCTGCTTCACTGCATTTTAATTGAGCCACTTGCTTATTACCTTCACAGTGATAACAACGAGATTATTGGTTGGACGTAACTTGTGATCCAGAGGGAAGACTCGGAAGTTCACTGGAATAAAAGAAGGAAAGTGGAGTGTGAGAGAATGAAGGAAGCGAGGTGCTAAGGCAAATCCAAAACCCACCTTACAGGGTTGTTGTAGTGGGGAAAATGAGAGGTTGGGATCATTAAGCACTGTATGTACACCACCTTGAGTTGACCTGGAGAGTTATTAATGACAACCAATTTGGTCTACTGGTTAGGACACCAGGCTAGAGCCAGGAGACTGTGAGTTCTAGTCCTGCCTCAGCCAAGAAAGCCAGCGGACTGACTTTGGCCCAGTCGCTCTCTCTCAGCCCAACCTACCTCACAGGGTTGGTGTTGTGAGGAAAATAGGAGGAGGAAAGAGTATTGTGTGTGTTTGCAACCTTGACTGGCGAAAAAAAATAAAGGCAGGCTATAAATGAATAAATAAATCATATCATGTTGAGTAACACAGGTAGTCCTCGACTTACAACCACAATGGAGTCCAAAATTTTGACTACTAAGCGAGACAGTTGTTAAGTGAATTCCATTTTAGGAGCTTTCTTGCCACAGCTATTAATCACTGCAGTTGTTAAATTAGTAGAATAGAATAGAATAGAATAGAATAGAATAGAATAGAATAGAATAGAATAGATTCTATATTCTATATTCTATATTCTATATTCTATATTCTATATTCTATATTCTATATTCTATATTCTATATTCTATATTCTATTCAATAGAATATAGCAGTGGTGGCGAACCTATGGCACGGGTGCCAGAGGCGGCACTCAGAGCCCTCTCTGTGGGCACGCGTGTCGTCGCCCCAGTCCTAGGCCTTCAGCTGGGTTTTATAAAACCTTTTCGGTTTAGGCCTCTGCCGCCATGTGCAAAAAAAAAAAGGTTCAATCAATCAATTTCAACTTCTCGCGGGAAAAAAAAAGTTCTTGCAAAGTTGGAATTGATTGATTGAACTTTTTAGTCCCACCCAGTCTGCTGTTACCACAGCAGCCACGCCCACCCAATTGGCCACACCCAGCCAATGGGCCACACCCACCCGGCACTCGACGATGCATAAGTGGGTTTTGGGTTGCAGTTTGGGCACTCAGTCTCTAAAAGGTTCGCCATCACTGGAATATAGAATATAGAATATAGAATATAGAATATAGAATATAGAATATAGAATATAGAATATAGAATATAGAATATAGAATATAGAATATAGAATATAGAATATAGAATAGAATAGAATAGAATAGAATAGAATAGAATAGAATAGAAGAGCTGGAAGGGACCTTGGAGGTCTTCTAGTCCAGCCCCCTGCTCGAGCAGGAGAACCTATACCATTTTAGACAAGTGACAAGCCTCTTCTTAAAAGAACCCAGTTGTTAAGTAAATCTGTCTTCTCCCTTGACTTTCCTTGTAAGAAGGTTGCAAAAGGTGATCACATGACCCAAGGACACTGCAACCGTCATAAATATGAGTCAATTGCCAAGCGTCAGCATTTTGATCATGTGACCGCGGAGATGCTGTAATGGTGTGAAAAACAGTCGTAAGTCACTGTTTTCAGTGCTGTTGTAGCTTTGGTCACTAAATGAGCAGTTGTAGATCGAGGACTACCTGTAACTGCACAACTTCGGTAACTGGAAAGTGAATATATATTTCTACCAGTATTTACCTGTATAAGGTGCATCATTGTTAAATAAAGTTTTTTTAAAAAACAGCAACAGGGTAAACGAAAAGAACAGAGCGTAGTGTATGTGAGGAAGGAACAGGAGCTGGGCTCACCCTTTTGCCGGGGGGTGTAAATGGGCTTGTCCGTCTGTAGCAAGAGGTACCCCTCTCGTGCGCTCCAACGCAGGTTGAGGGTTTGAATGTTCCTGGGGGTGTTGAGCTGAGAACTGTGGGCCACAAGTTGGATGTAGCGGTTTCGCCGCTGGGTGCTCAAGCCACAAAAGTCAAAAAGACGCTGTGTCACCTGCACAAATGAAAAACAGTTAGGTCGGAGAGCGAACGATACTTTCTGGAAGCAAGAGAACAGATAACGTAGCATTATACATCGTCAGAGAAATCCTGATATCAAAATGAGGAGAGGGGCTTTCCCCACCCTATCTGTTCCTTTTGCGTGTGCATCGCGTGATAAGCAAAGCCACAAAACCTTATAAAAGGATATTTCATATGTTCACGGTACCCACTTAAGGGGTAGGCAACCTTGGCTCTTTTATGACTCGTGGACTTCAACTCCCAGAATCCCTGAGCCAGCCATGCTGAGGGGAAAGGGAGAGGTTTCCAAGCTGAGCTATGCTGGCTCAGGAATTCTGGGAGCTGAAGTCCACGAGTCATAAAAGAGCCAAGGTTGCCTACCCCTGTACTACACCAAAAGGAGTCTGAAGGCAATCTTTTCTTTTTCTTTTTCCCCTCTATCCTGCCCTTCTCTGTCTTCTCCTTTTCCTCCCTTATTTCCCTTTTTTTCCTTTCTACTTCTGTGTTTTGTATTTCGATAAACTAATAACATAATTAAAAATCCAAAGAGTCAATTGCAGAGTTTCCTATACCATAGCCCGGTCTTTCTCAGCCTTGGTGAGTGTAAGCTGTATGGACTTCAACTCCCAGAATTCTCCAGCCACCTGGAGAATTTTTTGTTGCTATGCAAGATAGTTGTTAAGTGAATTTTGCCCCATTTTACGACCTTTCGTGCCACAGTTGTTAAGTGAATCACTGTAGCTGTTAAGTTAGCAACACGGTTGTTAAGTGAATTTGGCTTCCCCATTGATTTTGCTTTGTAAGAAGGTCACAAAATGTGATCACATGATCCCGGGACGCTGCAACCGTCATAAATATGAGTCAGTTGCCAAGCATCTGGATTTTGATCACGTGACTATGAGGACACTGCAATGGTTGTACGTGTGAAAAACCATCACAAGTCACCTTTTTCAGTGCCATTGTAACTTTGAACTGCTGTAAGTTGAGGACTATCTGCACATCATCAACGTTCACAGTGAGGGATCTCTGTTTCTGAATGTTTTAAGCTTTAAAAATCCATTAGTACAGTGAACAAATTTTTAGACTCAGAGTCTAATTCCTGCTTGGCAGCAAAATTGGTTTTGTTCACCCTAAAGAAGCTCGCAGGTGTTTTGCCAGAGTGCAGTTGGAAAATCCCTTTGTGGATTTTAGCATCCTGGGAAGAGAGATAAATCCCAGTGTAATAATCCTCATCTACAAAATACAGACGAAGTTAGACAATAAAAGCATTCAGAAAGATGCATGATATCTCTGTAAATGGCTGTTAGCCTTCATGTGAAAAGCAGAACTTTCCCCTTTATCACCGAACAGTGATCATTATGTCATTTTTTATTACCCCTTTACAGGAACTTCTGGCTATTTCAGGCAAGTGTTTCTCTTTTCATGTTTCCCAGACTTCCCCCCCAGATGTCCAATATATTCTTTTTTCCCATCAACTTCCTCCTTCAAGTTCTGCATTCAGGCTGGTACAGCGATTTTGACTTGTCAGCATCCAATCCGGAAAATAACAACAGATCTCAGTTCCATTTCTGTTCCTCGGCAATCTGTGTCTTGTCGGCCTCAGCACATTATTTCACAGACCATCTTAAGGGCAACAGCTGATCACTTGGCAAGCTGGTGTTTTCAGAAGTCCAGGAAGAACCTTACTGAACTCTGCTGCTAACTTTTAATTCTGGCTTGAAGAAAATGGTGGCTTGCTATATTTTTCCCAAACCAGGAACCGAAGAGGAAAGAAAAGGTGCATCTGAACTTGAGGATTTCATTATTTATATGTCAAACTAGCCAGGTCTTGTCTTAGCCTGGTTTTATAACAGAGTAAAAGCGTTGGAAGGGACCTTGGAGGTCTTCTATTCCAACCCTTCGCTCAAGCAGGGAACCCTGTACCATTTCAGACAAATGGCTGCCCAATCTCTTCTTAAAAACCTCCAATGATGAAGCATCCACAACTGTCAGGAAATTTTTCCTTAAATCCAGGTTGCTTCTCTCTTTGGTCAGTTTCCAACCCAGGGGTGTCGAACTCAATTTCACTGAGGGCCGCATCAGCATTGCGGTTGCCCTCGGAGGCCGGGTGGGTGCGGTCTACTGGGTGGGCATGGACAGCTCTACATCGTTCGCATCAAGGGTGCCTGTGGGGACCTGGGCAGGAGTGGGACAGATCTGAGGGTCTCTGGCAGAAGGGGGTGGGACCGGGGCAAGCGCCAAGGCATGGTGCATTTCTTCATTCCTCACAAAGGGTGACACCTCCCCAGCATGCACCCAGGGGGCAGGGACGACACAGCAGGGGCTGGTTCCTCGCTGTTTCTAGGAGCTAAGACTGAATGCGCTTCAGCATAGATGGCCACCACAAAATTGTACATTGGTTCCCGGCCGGCCTGGGCCAGGGCCAAGGCAGCAAGGGCTGTTCCCTCACTGTTTCCAGGATGGCTTCGCAGGCCACATTAAACCACTTCGCGGGCTGCATCCGGCCCCCGGGCCTTGTGTTTGACATGTCTGTTCCAACCATTGTTTCTTGTCCTGCCTTCAGGTGCTTTGGAGAATAGGTTGACACCCTCTGGTTTATGGCAGCAGTTTTGTTAAATCTGTCACAAAAGTAGAATTGAGATATTGCACTAAGAATTTGTGGCCCTTTTGTGGCCCTCAGAGCTCACTCTTGGCTATGCATCCGGAAATAAGAAACAAAATACACGCATTATGCTTCTGATTGGAAAAAAAATCAATATATTCCTTCACAGTTTCCCTCAAAGTACCAAACAAACAGAGAAGAAAACCGATTGAACATTGCCAAGCACTCAGATTGCGATCATGTGACATTGGGTGTTGTTGCAAATACCCATAAGCATGAAGACTGGTCGTTAAGTCACTTTTTTCAACGCCATCGTAATTTCAAAGAGTTCCTAAATGAACAGTCAATAAGGAAGGACTGTAGTTTTTAAGGAAAAGTGTTGTTTTTCATCCAAATCTTGTGTTCTAAAGCACAAGATCTGGTATCATAGAACAGGGGTCCCCAACCCCCAAGTCTGTGGACCAGTACCGGGCCGCACAAACAAGCAAAGCCCCATCCGTGGGATGCAGGCAGCACATAAAACCACACCCCCTCCGGTCTGTGGAAAAACGTCTCTCCAGGTAACCGGTCCCTGGTGCCCCAAAAGTTGAACACTTCTGTCATAGAACATGCTGAATCAGCTTTCTCTAGGGCAGGGGTAGGCAACCTTGGCTCTTTTATGACTCGTGGACTTCAACTCCTAGAATTCCTGAGCCAGCTGGCTCAGGAATTCTGGGAGTTGAAGTCCACGAGTCATAAAAGAGCCAAGGTTGCCTACTCCTGCCCTAGCCTGAGTATCCTCCAGATGGGTAGACTTTAACTCAGTGATGGCGAACCTTTTAGAGACCGAGTGCCCAAAAACTGGCCCCACCCCTGCTCCACTCCCTGCCCTGCCCCGCCCCCACCCCACCTGCCCGCAGGGCCACTCACTGCCTCCAGGGCCCGCTGCAGATTGCCCAGCAGCGCCATGGCGGCCACGCCCTCTGCCCGCACCCCGCAGCATCAACTGTGCACGATGGGGCGTGAGGGCAGAGTCTTGTCTACTCTGTCTGGCTGCCATGTCCTTGGCTGCACTGCTCTGCGTGGGCCACGCTCGGGGGCGACTCTCCTCCAGGGGGGCTGCTGGTGAGGAGGGGGTCACGGGGGAGGCAAGGCTGGGGCAACGGCATGTGTGCCCACAGAGAGGGCTCCGAGTGCCGCCTCTGGCACCCGTGCCATAGGTTCGCCACCGCTGCTTTAACTTCTCGAGCAGTGTTTCTCAATATTGGCAGCTTGAACATGTGTGGCTGGGGAATTCTGGGAGCTGAAATCCAGACATTTTGAAGTTGCTAAGACTGAGGAACACGGATCTGGAATTTCCAGCAGGGCCATTCAGAAAAGTTGTAGGAGTTTAAAGCTCACACATCTGGGGAAGGACCCCCCCCCCAGGCTGCGAGAGGGGACACCAAACCACCATCAAACAAATCCAATGATGGTTTAGCATTTCTTTTCTTTCCTGGGGGGGGGGACATGCAAAGTTCCCAGTTTCCTCTCTTACCTTCAAGGTCACATCTTGCACAAATTTTTTGGATGGATCAGAAGGCTTGGACGGAAGACTGAATGGTTTTTCTTCAGAACATTTTTTTCCAGTCAACTCATTTTGGAAAAAGACGTGCCCTGCGAGGTCCGAGGAAGCACCGTCAACCTGAAGCACAATCCGCACATCTGTTCCCACTGTCACCACACTGGGGGCAACCAGCACCAACCTGAAGCATTGGGAAAAGCAAGAATATTTCATAGTGAGGGCCATCGTTCCCTTCAATGCTTAGTTTTTACAAGCTCAACAAAAAAGGGGAAAAAATGGAAATTGGAAGATAAGACCAGAGAAGTCAAAACTAAGTAAGCCATATGGCTTAGCACTAAGTGTGGAGCCTAACCATGACCCACACCACATGGCTGGCATTTACACTAAGCAGGCCTCTGGCGGCTAACTCTGTGAGCATCCAAGATGTCTCCTGGGAGCGGTTGAGAACCCAAAGTCCCCTTAGGGCAGATGTGGCGTTGTGGCAAATTTTGTGGGACAAACTTTCAGTGGCATTGAGGGCCACCCTTAACATTCCTGGAGAACAGCTGAGTGCAGTGATGCAACATAACAACAACAACAAAAGCAACAATAACAATAATAATAATGTTGGAAGGGACCTTGGAGGTCATCTAGTCCAACCCCTGCTCAGGCAGGAAACCCTACACCATTTCAGACAAATGGCTGCCCAGTTGCTTCTTAAAAACTTCCAGTGTTGGAGCATTCACAGCTTCTGGAGGCAGGTTGTTCCACTGGTTAATTGTTCTAACTGACAGGAAATTTCTCTTTAGTTCTAGGTTGCTTCTCTCTTTGGTTAGTTTCCATCCGTTGCTTCTTGTCCTGCCTTCAGGTGCTTTGGAGAATAGCTTGACTCCCTCCTCTTTATGGCAGCCCCTGAGATATTGGAACACTGCTATCATGTCCCCCCTCGACCTTCTCTTCATTAGACTAGACATACCCAATTCCAGCAACTTCTCTGTACTCTTTCTAGAGTCTCAACATCTTTTTTACATCGTGGTGACCAAAACTGGATGCAGTATTCCAAGTGCGGCCTTACTAAGGCATTGTAAAGTGGTATTAACACTTCACGTGATCTTGATTCTGTCCCTCTGTTAATGCAGCCTAGCACTGTGTTGGCTTTTTTGGCAGCTGCAGCACACTGCTGGCTCATATTTAAGTGATTGTCCACTAGGACTCTGAGATCCCTCTCACAGTTGCTACTATTGAGGAATGTACCACCTATACCAGGGGTGTCAAACTCGCAACGTCATGTGATGTGTCGCAACGTATTGCGACTTTTTTTTCCATTGCCAGCAATGGGGTGGGCGCGGTTTCGGCATGATGCATCCGGCCCGCAGGCTGGTAGTTTGACACCCCTGACCTACACTATACCCATGCATTTGGTTTTTCTTGCCTAAATGTAGAACCTTGCCTTTTTCACCATTGAATTTCATTTTGTTAGATAGTGGTTCTATATTTCATTTTCATTTTCATTTTATTAAATTTATACCCCGCCCTTCTCCCGGAGGACTCAGGGCAGGGTATATTTGTTAGATCCATGGCTGGGACCAGGATCGACTGAGCTTTTACCTGGCTTTGGGATAGTATTTGCATGTTTTTGTCCCTATACTTTTTAAAGGACATCAAATTCTTACGCAATAGCTTTTGTGTACTCAGGAGGGAAGAAAGCAACTCAGTCATTTTCCATAATTAAAATGAACCACATTTGACATTTAATTGACCATTTACCAATTTAATTTCCACATTCACATTTTAACATTCACCAGTTCAACTTGGTGAGCTCTTGACAATTGCATTTGGTTTTATCACACTGAACAATTACACTAATCATCTTATCCTTATGTCAAGAAGACTTATTAAGGCATTGGTTGCAAGGCAACAAAGATCTTTAACAAAGCTCAGTTCTTACTTCGCTCCATTGAAAAACTTTCCCATTAGTTCTTACCCTTTATGTTTTCTTTGCTAACAAGAAAGCAATCTGTAAAAAGATAGGTCCTTTTAGCTCCATGGCTGCTCAGTTTACCAACAGCCTTTGATAAAGAAGTTAATCTAAGGCTTTTTGAAAATCCAAGCATACACTGTTGACCGAGTTACCTCCATTCATTCTCAAAAAAGCTCAGGAGATGGGTAAGGAAACAACAACTTTTAACTTTGCAGAATATATGCTGGTACTCTTATTTATTGATATTTCTTCTTTTTTAGCTGCCATAATCAAGAGATTCTTGACGTGTTGAAGTATCAACAATAAAATGTCTGCAGTAATTTTACACAGCTGTAAACAATAATTAAACACAGATAAGATCATAAAACACCCAATCAAAAAGTAATAAAAATATATAGTGATATCCTTTAGCAAGTTCCCCCCCCCTCTATGGCTTAGGAATTTTAAGTAAGTTTGGGGGACTTGGGGGGGGGTTATGGCGACTTGTTCTGTAGAGCTGACAATCACAGCAAAGATCAAGAAATAGGTGAGAAGACCTGTTTCTTGGAACCTCTTTGAAAAAGGAGAGGATGGGAGACTGCCCACGTGTGCTCTGGATGCCTGCGTCTCTCAAAGAGACCACAGTGGGTTTCTCTGGGTTTGAGCAACAAGAGACAATGAGATTAGCCATCTCACTCGCAATTGCTGTGGAGATTTTCCGAAATTGCCTATTAATTGTTGTTGTTAGTTGCGAAGTCGTGTCCGATCCATTGCGACCCCATGGACAACGTTCCTCCAGGCCTTCCTGTCCTCTACCATCTTCTGGAGTCCATTTAAGCTCACGCCTACTGCTTCAGTGACTCCATCCAGCCACCTCATTGTCTGTCATCCCCTTCTTCTCTTGCCCTCAATCTTTCCCAGCTTTAGGCTCTTCTCCAGTGAGTCCTTCCTTCTCATTAGGTGGCCAAAGTACTTGAGTTTCCACTTCAGGATCTGGCCTTCTAAAGAGCAGTCAGGGTTGATCTACTCTAGGACTGACTGGTTTGATCACCTTTGCAGTCCAGGGGACTCGCAGGAGTCTTCTCCAGCACCATAGTTCAAAGGCCTCAATTCTTTGGCGCTCAGCCTTTCTTATGGTCCAACTTTCACAGCCATACATTGCAACTGGGAAAACCATGGCCTTGACTATACATACTTTTGTTGCCTATTAATTACTGTATTCTAAAGCTATCAGAAACCTTCAGAAAGACAGGTTTGAAAAGTCTTCATTGGGCAAGTTTACTTCAAGCCATGAAAAACTCTGTATAATGGGCTAAGAAGAAAATGAAGAGAAATCAAATCCTGTGACAACATTTAAATGAACTAAAGATTAAACTGGGAGAAGCAAAAGGAAGGAATATAAAATTGGTTTATTTGATCAAGGTTAGAACAAGATACTGTATGTTGTTATTTCTGGAATTTCTGCTAACACCAGGATTGAGAAGACGGATGGAATATGGAATTAAGAAATAATTGTTTATAATCTTACTCGGGGTGATTACATTTTTTATACTTGCAATGAAATTCAGAAGTGACTTCTTTATATACTTCTTTTCTCTTCCTTTATTATATCCTTATTTTTCTTTTTCTCCTTTCTCTCCACTTTTTAAAAATTTAGTTTATATTAGATTTTACTATTATAAAGCAAATTCTTAATACAATTGTACTATTTTTTTTAAGAAAAGGAGTTTTTATCAAGTTTTAAAAGTTTTTTCTCTGGGGCTTAGAATTTCTTTTCTCTGATTACTATTTCTAGCTACAATTTAGGGCTGACATTTCAAAAAACCTTCCCTAAATCTCTTTTTTAAAAAAATGGTAGCCTTTTGCAATCCTCTTGGCCTGAACTGGATTTGAGGAACAAGATACATATTTTTGCTAGCAAGTCAGCAAGTTGACATTTGCCAAACCATTTGGGTGGATGCCTTCAGAACATAGTGTCCCTAAAAAGTCCTAGAGCTATCATTGTCTGACCATCTATTATAACCAGTGGAACAACCTGCCTCCAGAAGTGGTGAATGCTCCAACACTGGAAGTTTTTAAGAAGAGACTGGACAGCAATTTGTCTGAAATGGTATAGGGTTTCCTGCCTGAGCAGGGGGTTGGACTAGATGACCTCCAAGGTCCCTTCCAACTTTATTATTATTATTATTATTATTATTATTATTATTATTATTATTATTATTATTATTATTATTATTATTATTATTATTATTATTATTATTATTATTATTATTATTACTTCTCCATCATTTCTTCTGTTATTATTCCATTGGCGTAATTATAAAAGACTCTTCACCCAATTGCAGCTCAATACATCATTGGATGCATTTAAAAAAGATCTAAAGAAGGGGTGTCAAACTGGTGGCCCATGGGCCGGATGCGTCACATCCATGTCACGCTCAGCCCAGCTTCTCAAAGGCAAAAAATGACACAATATGTCATAATACGTCACATGATGCGATCGAGTTTGACACCCGTGATCTAAAGCCTGCTGACTGGGGAATTCTGGGAGCTGAAGTCCCTACAGCCTAAAATTGCCAAGCTTGAAAAACTACTGACCTATAAACTTACATTAAATTTAAATTTATATAAACTGTTTAATAGATGGCATTTGCCACCACCAAGATTAGCAAAAATGTTTAAAAACATGTCAGAGAAATGTTGGAAATGTAAACACAAACCAGGTACTTATTATCATATGTGGTGGACATGTGTTGAAGCAAGGAGATATTGGACAATAATCCACACTTGGTTAGAAAAAATGTTAGAGAAACACATAGACTATAAACCTGATTTTTTTTTACTAGGTATAATGCCAGAAAACCTGATAAACAAAGTACATATTTGATTCTACATGTGATAAGAGCGGCAAGAATTATATTTGCACAATACTGGGAGAACGAAGAAATACCACCAGAAGAAGCAATAATCAAAAATGGACAGACTTACTTTAAGGTTGAAAGAAAAAGAAGAAACAGAATATTTTCAAACTTGGGACCTATTTTATCAATGGTTAGAGAAAAGATTTAGGAATTAGGAATTTAATTTGTATTAGAGAATAAGATACTCAGACAACACGTTGTTGTTGAATAATTATTATTGAACTCTGTTAAAAAAAATAAAACTTTAAAAAAAATAAATTTAAATTTAAAAGTGCATGGAGGAACAGTGGTTAGTAAAGTGAAATGGTAGGGCTGTTTTGTTACAAAGTACTGTTATTAAATATGTGTACAGTTTTATAGCTATAGGGCGGTGATTTTTACATGATAAGAAAGATATGTGAGAAGTTTTATATCCAAATATATTTTATTCTTTATTCTGTTTCCATCTTCCTACAATCCACAATGCTCTCAGAATGTGTCTCCACTAGATAATTGACAGTCAAGCTGAAACTAAGTTAAACAACTACAATTAGTAAATTTCCTCAACCCCCAAAATAAGTTCCCAAGACCTAATCCGCATATCAAAGGATAAGGTCTGCAAACAAAAAGTTAATTAAATTAGGTTTCCCAGAAGAACCACATGTTCACAAGAATAATCATATCTACACACCTACACACACACACACAGAATCAGCACGTAGACACTTCATCCTGGACAAGCTCCCCCTATAAAATTCTGCTCCTGTACCCCATTTATCTGCAGCTGCCCCTAATGTCTAACTGTTTTGCTTTTAGGAATAAATATTTCTTTTCTCACAGTTGTCTGGATCTCATTTTTTATTTATTCTTGCACGGCCCCCGCTTGAGTTGGAACCCCAAATTATTCTTCTGACAGATATTATGGTGCATACTGAACTTATTGCTTTTGCACGATTATTTGTTAATTTTGAATGTAGTTGGACTGTGTTCCAATATAGATAAACATTTTTTTTTGTTTATTTGGTTGATCTTTGCTTGGCCCAACAGGGGAAGTCAAGAATTGTAATCTAACACAGCTGTATAATACAGTTTAGCGAGAACTGAGTTAGACATTCAATCTGATCTAGCAGGGCACAAAGTATACATGCATACATATATGCAAATTCAGGCAGGTTCTCCTCCCCTCCCGGGATATGGTTGCAATCAGGGCTGTGGAGTCGGTAGATAAATGTTCCGACTCCCACTCCGACTCCGACTCCTCAGTTTTTTGTACTTCCGACTCCGACTCCGACTCCCCGACTCCGACTCCTCTGTATTAATATGCAAATGTATTTTATACATTCCATGCACATGAAAAGCATGCTTCTTCACAGTCACTTAACGTGTTCGTTTTGCGGTTACGTGAGGCACTGCATGCATTGGTCTTTATTCTTACAGTAGAGAAGTCATTAATTATAACTTTTTGTGAATTGGGACATTTAAACTTGCTTTTTTTTTAAATTCCAATCTAAATTTAGTAGGAGTCGGAGTCGGTGCATTGTTTGCCGACTCCGACTCCGACTCCGACTCCAGGTACCCAAAATTGACTCCGACTCCGACTCCTCGACTCCGACTCCACAACCCTGGTTGCAATCTATCAAATGTTTTTTATGGACTGAATTTACGGCCTTTCCATTCTAAACAGACAAGAAGCTTTCAAAGACCACAAAGTGTGATTTCCACGATTTCGCAATGTTGATGTTGGCTGAAATGTAATTCCAATGCTTTTTTTCCTCTCCTAACTTCCAAGTCCTTTATACCAGTATCCATTCTGGACTTTTCAAAATTGCTTAAACTCCAGTTTACACATTGGATTAGGTGAGGATTAAAAACATATAACCACCAAATCTCCATGTCACAGCCCAATTTAAGGCCCTGGGTTATCACCTTTGACACTTTTTGAACATTAGGGCTCAGATCCTTGCTATGTTGGGCTCTGTTTACTCCGACTAGAACCTGCCTAAGCAACATGTGCCCACCAACAAGTGAGTAAAAGACTGGATAGACACTTGCCTGGAATGGTATAGGGCAGTGGTAGGCAACTTTGGCTCTTTTATGACTCGTGGACTTCAACTCCCAGAATTCCTGAGCCAGTCAAGCTGGCTCAGGAATTCTGGGAGTTGAAGTCCACGAATCATAAAAGAGCCAAGGTTGCCTACTGCTGGTATAGGGTCTCCTGCTTCAGCAGGGGGTTGGACTAGAGGACCTCCAAGGTCCCTTCAAACGCTGTTATTCTGTTCTGTTCAGTTGCAACCCCTGAAAAGGAGTAAAGGCTTCTGCTTTTCAAAAACCCTTTATTGCCTTAGATGGATAGCATCATAGGCTAGGGAAACAACCCAAGATGCTGCTGCTTACTGTGGGTTTATTTATGTTTTAAAAAAAAATTATGTCAGCTAGGTCCTGGGTCTTCCTGCTCAACACTTTCCCCATTATTCTACCCTGGAACTGACAGGATGGAACTCAACCAGGGTCTCCCATGGAGCTTCTGTGGCTAAAGAGGGAGAAGAATCTGCATCTCACCACTCGTGGTCCAGCATCCTTCACAGGTAGTCCTCAGCTTATGATGTAAATTGGGTCCAGAACTTCCATTGTTAAGCAAAATTGTTGCTAGGTTAATTGCTCTTGATTTCATGACTTTTTGCCACGGTTGTTAAGCATATAACAGAAGAACAGAGTTGGAAAGGACCTTGGAGGTCATCTAGTCCAATCCCCTGCTCAGGGAGGAAACCCACCTATACCATTTCAGACAGATGGTTGTCCAGTCTCTTCTAAAAAAATTTCAGTATTGGAGCGCTCACAATTTCTGAAGGCACGTCTTTCCACTGATTAATTGTTCTAACTGCCAGGAAAATTATCCTTAGTTCTAGGTTGCTTCTCTCCTTGATTAGTTTCCATCCATTGCTTCTTGTCCTGCTTTGGAAAATAGCTTGACTCCCTCTTCTTTGTGGCAGCCCCTGAGATATTGGAGCACTGCTATCATGTCCCCCCTCGTCCTTCTCTTCATGAAATTAGACATACCCAACTCCAGCAACCGTTCCTTATATGTTTTACCTTTCAGTCCCCTGATCATCTTTGTTGCTCTTCTCTGTACTCTTTCTAGAGTCTCAACATCTTTTTTACATCGTGGTGACCAAAACTGGATGCAGTACTCCAAGTGTGGCCTTACCAAGCATTATAAAATGGTACTGCAGTTGTTCAGCAAATGTGGGTTTCCCCACTGACATTGTCAGAAGCCAACTGGGAAGGTTACTAATGGCAATCACACGACCCCAGTATGCTGCAATTTACCAATTGCCAAGTGCACAAATTTTGATATTGTGATTGTGGTGGGGTGCTGTGACAGTCATAAGTGTGAGGACTGATTGTGAGCAGCGATGGGATTCAAATATGTGAACAACCAGTTCTCTGTGTGGATGCCGCTTCTGGAAGTCCGTTCTGGGCCTGGGCAACAAAAAATTAGCTATTGGTTCTGCCGAAGTGGTGCGAACCAGCTGAATCCCACCACTGGTTGCGAGTCAGTTTTTTTCAGTGTCGTTGTAACTTTGTAGGGTTGCTAAATGAACGGTTGTTAAGTTGAGGACTCTCTGTTTCTGCCTGCTTGCACGCACAAGTGACTTAATTAACGACAGCTTCTCCTGCACAACCTTACAGTATTTACCGCGCTCATTTATGCAATCTTTTAAACCCTTGTTTCTCTTTTTAATTTTTTCAGTTGAAGTTTGTCATAATATAAAATGCAAATAGAAACGAAGAGGGTAGAGAGAAGGGGGGAAGGAAAAGGGGAAAGGTTGAAAAGGGAAAAAGAAAAAGGGAAACATACAAAGCGCAGTCACAATCTCAACTTTTTACTTTGCATGTTTAGTTAAGGGCCAGCTATTTCTAAAATAGCGCATTCATCTAATCATCAAAACCTAAAGATCAAAGTTTCCTTTTTGTTTATTTGTTTCGAGTATAAAGTCCAGAAGTGGTTTCCAAGTACAAACAAAGCACAATAAATTCTTTTCTTTAATTAGAGCAGCTAGTTTAGCCATCTCTGCCACATAAACCCATGTTTTTCAACCTAGGCCAGGGGTAGGCAACCTCGGCTCTTTTATGACTTGTGGACTTCAACTCCCAGAATTCCTGAGCCAGCGTGGCTCAGCTTGGAAACCTCTCCCTGTCCCCTCAGCATGGCTGGCTCAGGAATTCTGGGAGTTGAAGTCCACGAGTCATAAAAGAGCCAAGCTCGCCTACCCCTGACCTAGGCTACTTGGCTCCTTTAAGATGTGTGGACATGGCTGGCTGGGGAATTCTGGGAGTTGAAGTCCACATATGTTGAATTTGCCAAGGTTGAGAAATACTGGATTCAAACAGAGCTTTCTATCTGCTTAGCCTCGGGGGAAAAACTCAGTCATACCCAGAGAGAGTTTAGTCAGCTACGTGTATTCAGGCGGAGATCATAGTTGACAAAACAGGCTGGCTGATTCACAAGGTACATCACAGCCGCCGCTTTATGGTGTATTGTATTGCAATGTGTGAACCAGTCCTTGGCAATGTTTGTATAACGGATGAGGCATGGTTTGTTTAACCTTCATTTACTGAAAAGGTAACAATAGGCTGCGTTCATGTATTGCACCAGTTTATACTGGCGGTTTGTGCAATACGATGGTGGCCACGTTATTTCACTAGAATACAGGGAGTCCTCGACTTACGACCACAACTGAGCCAAAAGTTTCTGTTGCTAAGCAAGACACTTTGAGTGAGTTTTGCCCCGTTTTACGACATGTCTTGCCACAGTTGTTAACTGAGTCACTGCAGTTGATAAAGTCAGTAACCCGGTTGTTAAGTGAAACTGGCTTCCCCATTGACTTTGCTTGTCAGAAGGTCACAAAAGGGGATCACATGACCCCCCCCTGGACACTGCAACTGTCATAAATACGAGTCAGTTGCCAAACATTTAAATTTTGATCATGTGACCACAGGGATACTGCAATGGACGTAAGTGTGAAAAACGGTCGTAAGTCACTTTTTTCAGTCCCATTGTAACTTCAAATGGTCACTAAAGAAATGGTTGTAAGTCAAGGACTACTTTTAGAGCAGGAGAATAAAATACACAGGACTGCACGAAACCTCTCGGCTGCTCGCTTAGAGGAACCAAATTTTGAGACCCTCGGGAATCAGAGGTGTTTTAAGGAGCAAAAGAGTGTTGTGGTTTTTAAGCTACAATTATACTTCTTAAATTCTGAAAATCTCCTTCATAAAAAGGTCCCGTGGTAAAACCACTGGGTGCAGCTTCCTTGCCAAACCAAAGTCACACATTCTTTTTCCCCACAAAATTAAAAAAAAAGGAATTTCGTGTATTTCGTTTTCATTGTGTAAACATACCCAGTAATATTCTAATGCTTTCTTTTTTTTTCATTTTCCAATTTAGCTGTCTGTATTGTAACAACACATTACATGCTTCCTACTATGCAAACTAAAAAATTGACACAAAACTTTAAAAAAATGTGCATAATAACAACACTAATAATGCAATAACATTCAGTTCAATTTTGAAATTATATTTTAAAGGGAGGACAAAGCAGGTGTAGCTTAAGTAGCTAGAGCTTGTTTTCTAACAAGTTTTTTTTCAACCCACCCACCCCCCAATAAAAATCAAAGACAATTAAGTCAAGTGAAAACAGAAAGCAGAGGCTGAATTTATTAATTTACGACATGCAAATAGATTTAAATAAAATAAAAGTTGCAGTCTCTTTTAGGGCTGCGCCTCTGAAGACTTTTACCTCAGAGGCAAGGAGAAATCAACAGGTAAAGGATTGCTCAGCAAAGAGTGTAAGGGGTTTCATGCACTGGAGGGGTCTTTGCTATGATAAAACAGCAGCTGGCTGATGAGAATTATAATTAAGGAGAAGAAGCTGGCACCTCTGTGTGATTACCCACCTTGGTGCTTGATGGCTAATCGCTATCAGAGCCCCCATCCATGATAGCCAAAGAAGGAACCGGTTTTGAGAGGACATCTCTGGACCACGTCTGTCCTGCCCGATGCTTTCTTCAGCTCTGGCCAAGACTGGGAGAGGATTTTGCAATTAATTCCAGGGACAAGGTGGGGAGGGGAGCCACTGTGTGAGTCAGATAACTTGGAAGATTTCCAGCTAAAAAGAAAGCAAAACTTAGCAAGAGGCGGCCCAGCTTAGCTGTGCAGTGAATTTTATCCAATTCTATATGAGAAGCTGTCTCAAGCAACCTCAGGTTTGATGGAATTGAGTAATGTTCCCTCTGTCCCAGCTGGCTATAGGTGATAGGAGCTGTAGTCCAACTCAAAGGTGCCAGCTTATGCTGCATCCGAAGGCTAGCTGTGCACATTGCCCTTAACTATGGCTTGTTCAATTGTGATTCATCCAACAAACCATCATGGGACTGGCTGGCTCAGCACATGAAGCCATAAACCAGAGTTTCAAAATCCTTCCAATGAGTTATCTTCAAGTTTAATTCAAACCAACCACAGTTTGACTTAATGCAGTTGATGGCTTAGTCACGTGGCATATAAACAGTCAGTTCTGGTTTTAAAATTATTTAAATAGTTATTTAAATAAAGCTGGCTTGGTGCAATTCTGGGTGTATACAACATACTACCTTAAATGAAGTTCATTAGTTTGCAACTCAGTGTGTGAGATAAAGCTAAACTATGGTTTGTTAATGATGTGTTGCCATGTAAATTCAAGTCCTTTTAACATTTTTCTAGCACAATGTTTTTAAAACTTGGCAACTTTGAGTTCTGTGGACTTCAACTCCCAGAATTTTCCCGGCCAGGAAACGAGCTAGGAGAATTCTGAGAATTGAAGTCCACACATCTTAAAGCCACCAAATTTGGGGAAAAAACAAAACACCAATTTTAGTATGACATGAGAACCATTCCATCAAGTGAAACCAAACTTTTTACTTTTTCCCTTCTTTCACTGCCTTTCTTTCATTAACACCTGGTATTAATATGGATTAGTAACTTGAAACTGTAGCTTTTAAAGATTTCTGCCTGGGTCATGAGGACTTTCAGCTGTATGCAGGCTGGAGAGACAATAACATCCAAGCAACAATCAAGACAATCTTGAGTAACTGCAGAGGAATAGGGAAATTCCCTGAAATAAAAGGGGACTTGAGTCATTCCACAAGATTAGCCAAGGCCTGGTTGTTATTTTGACAGCTGTGAAAAATAAACTTAACTTGATAGTTAAGTAAAATACAAGCTGATAAAGCAAAACAACCGTTCTTCTACTTGCTTGTAAACACATTACTTGTGTGTCTGCTGGAATGGTCAAAAAGTCAAGATGACAGTCGCAATTGGGTGATTGAAGCGTACTGCTGCAGCCATTATTTTTACTTTTTTTGACCAGGCCCTGTGGATATCTCTGCACAGTGTAAAGATGCCTGGGTGACCTCATTCTGTCATGTTCCCCGTGAAGCTGTTTTCCTCTCAGCCCCTGAAGGAGATAAATTAAAGCAGTGTTTCTCATCCTTTAAGATGGATGAACTTCAGTTCCCAAAATTCCCCCAGCCAGCCATCTTAATAATAATAATAAAGTTGGAAGGGACCTTGGAGGTCATCGAGTCCAACCCCTTGCTCAGGCAGGAAACCCTACACCATTTTGGACAAATAGCTGTCCAGTTTCTTCTTAAAAACTTCCAGTGTTGGAGCATTCACCGCTTCTGGAGGCAGGTTGTTCCACTGGTTAATTGTTCTGTCAGGAAGTTTCTCCTTAGTTCTAGGTTGCTTCTCTCCTTGATCAGTTTCCACCCATTGCTTCTTAAGAAACACTGCTTTTCACTAGACTAGACATAACCCAATTCCTGCAACTGTTCTTCATATGTTTTAGCCTCCGGCCCCCAAAGTAAATGTTGGTTTCAAGCAAAAAAAAAATATTGTATATCGGAGCCCGGCTATTGGGACTTTGAATCCAGGTAGTAAGTACCTTTTTTCCATCACAACTAATGATCACTAACTGACTGGTTGTAAGCTGAGAACTGCTTGTAATAGCAATAGCACTTAGACTTATATACCGCTTCACAGTGCTTTACAGCTCTCCCTAAGTGGGTTACAGAGTCAGCATCTTGCCCCCCCAACAATCTGGGTCCTCCTTTTACTGACATCGGAAAGATGGAAGGCTGAATCAACCTTGAGCTGATAAGAATCGAACTGCTGGCAGTCGGCAGAATTAGCCTGCAATACTGCATCCTAACCACTGCGCCACCATGGCTCTTATGGTAATGGCAAATTAGAGCAACTGCAGAGGGTTACTCAGATGGTAAGGGGTTAATGGTTTGTCATTTTGGATCAATGTTGATCAAACATCCAGTTGCAACATAGGAAAAGAGTTCCTGAAACTATTCCAAGTATCATGAAGGGCATCGCAGAAATGTCCGCTTCCTTGCATTGGTTGAAAGCTGGGGTGCTCAGTTCCCCACCTGTCCTTCTCCATGGGAGTGCCTTTTAATAACTGCACGCCAGGCAGGAATTCAACAGAGGCAGCTTCCCTAGACTGAGTGGTAGCAAAGCCAGGGCTTTTTTTCAGCCGGAACGCGGCGGAACCGCGTTCCGGCACCTTTTTCCGGGCCGGCCGCACCGGAAATAGCCCCTCCCACACCGGAAATAGCCCCTCCCAAATTTTACTTGCATTCCTGTTCTCTAAAGGGGCGGTCCTAGGGTTTGATGAGGGCGTGGCCAGGTTTGAGTTCCGCCACCTTTTCTCC
>NW_015389147.1:0-23204 GCF_001527695.2 Protobothrops mucrosquamatus | reverse complement strand
CGGAACGCGGCGGAACCGCGTTCCGGCACCTTTTTCCGGGCCGGCCGCACCGGAAATAGCCCCTCCCACACCGGAAATAGCCCCTCCCAAATTTTACTTGCATTCCTGTTCTCTAAAGGGGCGGTCCTAGGGTTTGATGAGGGCGTGGCCAGGTTTGAGTTCCGCCACCTTTTCTCCGAGAAAAAAAGCCCTGAGCAAAGCTAAACTGAAACTCAGCTTTTCCAACTCGGAGCCTCAATCTACAGGAAGGCTGAGTGACTGGGGAGCTAAGCAGGTATGCTTCAAAGGGGAATAACAGAATAATAGAATTGGAAGGGACCTTGGGGGTCTTGTATTTCCACTCTGTTCAGGCAGGAAGCACTATATACCATTTCAGACAAATGGCTGTCCAGTCTCTTCTTAAAAACTTCCACTGTTGGAGCATTCACAACTTCTGGAGGCAAGTCGTTCCACTGATTAATTGTTCTGTCAGGAAGTTTCTCCTTAGTTCTAGGTTGCTTCTCTCTTTGGTTAGTTTCCATCCGTTGCTTCTTGTCCTGCCTTCAGGCGCTTTGGAGAATAGTTTGACTCCCTCTTTTTTGTGGCAGCCCCTGAGATATTGGAACACTGCTATCATGTCACCCCAAGGTCTTTTTCCCCCTCATTAAAGTAGACATGCCCAATTCCTGCAACCGTGCCTCATGTTTTATCCTCCAACCCTCTAATCATCTTTGTTGCTCTTTTTTGCACTCTTCACAGAGTCTCAATATCTTTTTTATAATATAAGCAGGTGGCCCTATACCATTTCAGACAAATGGTCGTACAATCTCTTCTTAGAAATCTCCTGCGTTAGGCAGGGCTTTTCAACCTTTTCACCCATTGTACCACTTTTAGGATATGGCAACATCCAAGTACCACCAGTCGCCTAGCAAGGTGTCAAAAACTTGATGACTCAAAAAAGAAAGGAAAAAAGTGATGAAGTACAGGTAGTCCTCGATTTACAACAGTTCTCTTAGTGACTGTTCGAAGTTACAATGGCACTGAAAAAAGTGCCCCCCAAGCCACAGTCGAGCAAGACACCTGCCTGCCCACCCGGCTGCGCTCTTCCTCCTGTCGGAGGTTTTCATTGTTGTGAGCATTTCTGTTGGGGATTGGCAGCGGGGGTGGGGTGGGGGTGTTTGGTTTTTATTCCCCCCCCCCCGTCTGCTGGGTGGTTGCAGCAGGTTTTGGTCACTTCACATGACCCTGGGACACTGTGACCATCATAAATATGAATCGGTTGCCAAGCATCTAAATGTAAATCACAAGACCCTGGAGAGGCTGCAACATTCCAGCTGATCAGCGCTTCTGGGCTCAGCAGAAGCACCAGGATCAGCGCCGAGCTCCAGCTGGAGCCTGGCGCTGATCCTGGCACTTCCACTGAGCCCTGACAGCCCCGGAGAAGCGCCGATCAGCCGGAAAGCGGCACTGATCCTGACGCTTCCGCTGAGCCCTGACAGCCCTGCAGCTCCAGCCATCTCCCACTCAGGCTTGTGTGGTGCTGCCACCGGTTCAGCTCATTCCCCTCCCCCGCTACCACTTTTCTAGGATGGTCGCGTACCACCTGCCAGGTGCCAATGTACCACAGGTGGTACCCGTACCACTGGTTGAAAAGCCCTGCGTTAGAGCACCCACGACTTCTGGAGGCAAGTCGTTCCAGTGATTAATTATTGTAACTGTCAGAAAATTCCTCCTTAGTTCTAGGTTGCTTCTCTCCTGGATCATTGCTTCTTCTTCTGTCTCCTAGTGCTTTGGAGCAGGGGTCCCCAAACCCCAGTCCGTGGATCAGTACCGGGCCGCGGCATGCCAGCAACAGGGCCGCACAAACAAGCAAAGCCCCATCCGCGAGATGCAGGCAGCACACAAAACCACACACCCTCCGGTCCGTGGAAAAACCTCTCCCCACGTAACCGGTCCCTTGTGCCCAAAAGGTTGGGGACCTCTGCTTTGGAGAATAGAGTGAACACCCCTCCCCTCTTCTTTGTGGCAGCCCCTGAGATATTGGAAGGCTGCTATCATGTCTCCCCTAGTCCTTCTCTTCATTAAACTAGACATACCCAATTCCAGCAAGTGTTCTCTATGGGTTTTACCACCGCCAACCTGCAAGCCCACCCTTTCTCCCCCTCCTCTCGTGATAAAAGGTCTCCCTCCCCAGCCAAGCCTCCAAACACACACACACACACACACACACACACACATCCGCCACTGCTCACTCCGGAACATCACTGGACATTGACCTGCAAATTTATTGACTGTCTGCACAACTCAGCCTCCCTCTGCTGGGAAACAGGCAGCCCACATGATTACCGGGAAATCCCTTCCCCTGAAGAAAACGAAAGTTACTCCTGGTTGGGAAAGTTTTGTGTCTGGCAGGGGGTGTGGAAATAGATGCGGGAGGGAGAAGATCTGGAAGCATTTAGCAGGGTGGCATGGGAAGGGGTGGAGGAGAAGAACAGGGGCAGCCCCATCTCTTTGGGGCAGCGTGGAGTAGTCTAGTCAGCAGGTGAGGAAAAGATGGATTAATCCTTCTCCTTCCATGCTTAATTAGCAGCTCATTAAGCCTGCAGTTGGAGATGATATTAATTAGCGCTGATTGGGAGACAGGAGTGGAACTCCTAATAAATCCCCCCTTCCTGTCTCTCTGTGGTTTTAATTAAGCGAAACAGCCTAGTAATTAGGAGACTAATTAGTGGAAGAAAAATGAGCCAGCGTGTCTTAGATTCTCATTGCTAAGCTGTTGTTAGACACGCTCTGTCATTCAAGCTATTCCCTCTTCCCCCCCCCCTTTTTTATGCTTTCTGTGGCTTTCAGCCCTCAAAGTTGCATTTCAAAACAACTGTAATAATGGTGTTTCTGAGCATGAATAAAGTGGGCAGGATAATTTGTTACTCTCCCAGATCTATATATGATTCAGAACTGTCTCAAAAGGTATAGAAAACTAGGTGCAATTGGGGGGGGGGCTTACAGATGTTGCTATATGGGAAGTCCCCAACTTAAAACCATTCCGTTAGCAACCATGACCATTGCAGCATCTGCATGGTCATCTGATCAAAATTCGAACACTTGACAGCCTGTGTGGATTTACTAATTCTTCATGCCTCAGTGAAGACATTATAGGCTCCCGAAACTTGTAATGCAGTGTTTCTAAGCCTTGGCAGCTTATACCATGTGAGGACTTCAACTCCCAGAATTCCCCAGCCAAGTTTATGAACTTTCTTAATCTAGAACAGTGTTTCTCACACTTGGCCATTTTAACTCCACTACGCTTCAACTCCCAGAATTCCCCAGTCAGCATTACATACACAGACAACATGGTCACTCATTTGGGCCTAGCCTTGCTAAAAGAAGATGGTTCCCCTAAGCCAGTATTACTCAACTTCAGCAACTTTAAGATGTGTAGACTTCAAGTCCCAGAATCCCCCAGCCAGAGTAGGCTCAATTCATGCAGCCTGGGAATTCTGGGAGTCAAAGTCCACATATGTGAAAAGATACCAAGTTTGACAAACGTTGGTTCAGAACAGGGGTCATCAAACTTAGCCTTTTTATGACTTGTGGACTTCAACTCCCAGAATTCCTCAGCCAGGCACGCTGTCTGAGGAATTCTGGGAGTTGAAGTCCACAAGTCATAAAAGGGCCAAGTTTGAAGACCCCCTGGTCCAGAAGGTATTGTAGAACCTGTGGAGGCCACAACACTGGATGAGGCCTTAGCACCTGAGACAGCAGCCTCATCCATTCTTTCCAGGGGCGAAGGAATATGCTGATAGTCCTCAACCTATGACCACAATTGAGCCCAAAATTTCTGTTGCTAAGTGAGACATTTATTAAGTGAGTTTTGCCCCATTTTATGACCTTTCTTGCCACGGTTGTTAAGTGAACCACTACAGTTGCTAAGTGAGTAACAGGGTTGTTAAGTGGATCTGGCTTCCCCATTGACTTTGCTTGTCTGAAGGTCGTAAAAGGGGATCACATGATTCTGGGGACACTGGAACTGTCATCAACTGCCAAGCATCCAAATCTTGATTACGTTACCATGGGGATGCTGCAAAAATGGTCGGAAGTCACTTTTTTCAGTGCCATTGTAACTTTGAACAGTCACTAAACGAATGGTTGTAAGTCAAGGACTACCTGTATTAAAGATTTTTCTGATTAGTTGTGTCAGGGCTAGCCATGCTGAGTAAGGTTGCCAAGAAAGAGGAGCTACAGCTAAGAATGATGCAAATGTCTGTACGTTTGATTGGTTTGGGGTTTTTGTCGGGTTTTTTTTTTGGCCTGGCTTTGCTGAGTGAAGGAAACAGCAGGACAAAAAGCTAAACAGGCAAAATTAAAAAAGGAAAATAAATGAAGAACTTAAACCCGAGCCAAGATAAAAGGGAAGAAATGAGAGTATAAATAGATGTTACGCAAGAAACTCTCCCTTAGGTTTTGAATTTATATCCTTTCTTCACTCCAGGGGTTCAAAGCAGCATCAAGCAGAACTGCCTCTGGTTGTCCCTGCAACCACAACCCTGCGAGGTTGGACTTGGATCAGAGACGGAATGCATCCTGATCCAATGTTAACTAGGGACCTTCTAGAACAGACATGTCAAACACAAGGCCCAGGGACTGGATGCGGCCCGCGAAGTGGTTTCATGTGGCCCGTGAAGCCGTCCTGGAAATAGTGAGGGAACGGCCCCCGCTGCCTTGGCCCTGGCCCAGGCAGGCTGGGAGCCAATGTACAATTTTGTGGTGGCCATCTTGGCACTTGCCCCAGTGGACCATGCCTTGGCACTTGCCCCGGTCCCACCCCCTTCTGCCAGAGACCCTCAGATCTGTCCCACTCCTGCCCAGGCCCCCATAGGCACCCTTGACGCGAATGATGTAGAACTGGGCATGCCCACCCAGTAGGCCACACCCACTCCATCCACGCCCCCCCCAGTAGGCTGCACCCACTCTGGCCACACACCCCCCGCCCCCCCCAGAGCAACCGCAATGCTGATGCGGCCCTCAGTGAAATTGAGTTTGACACCCCTGTTCTAGAACTAGAGTGGACTTGAATCTGAATCTCAACTTTTAACAGTCCGAGCCATCCAGGAAAATAAGTGAATAAAATTCTGAGGCAAGACAAGCGATGGAAGTTGTTATCCATTATATTGAAAAAGTTGGGGTGACTTAGACAAAAAGGAACTTTTGAGCCTGAAGGGCAGACCAATGGAACAACCTGCCTCCAGAAGCGGTGAATGCTCCAACACTGGAAGTTTTTAAGAAGAGACTGGACAGCTATTTGTCCGAAATGGTATAGGGTTTCCTGCCTGAGCAGGGGGTTGGACTAGATGACCTCCAAGGTCCCTTCCAACTTTATTATTATTATTAAGATAAAATGCCAACCAGACCTTCCTTAGACTCAGTCCAGAGGAAGGGATTGTCAGGAGGCAAACCAAGGATAAGCAGAATAACAGAATAACTGAATTGGAAGGGACCTTGGAGGTCTTCTAGTCCAACCCCCTGCTCAGGCAGGAAACCCTATACCATTACAGACAAATGACTGTCCAGTCTCTTCTTAAAAACTTCCAGTGTTGGAGCATCCACAACTTCTGGAGGCAGGTTGTTCCACTGGTTAATTGTTCTAACGGTCAGGAAATTTCTTGTTAGATCTAGGCAGCTTCTCTCCTTGATTAGTTTCCATCCGTTGCTCCTTGTCCTGCCTTCAGGCGCTTTGGAGAATAGCTTGACTCCCTCTTCTTTGTGGCAGCCCCTGAAATATTGGAACACTGCTATCATGTCCCCCCCCCCTTGTCCTTCTCTTCATTAAACTAGACATACCCAATTCTAGCAACCTTTCTTTATATGTTTTAGCCTCCAATGTTTGCTGACTGAGGAAATTCTATGAGGTGAACCTAAATGTGCTTTTCCAAAAGATAACTGGACTTTCTTTCTTTTATTTTGAAAAAGCACCTTTGAGAGAACGACGACCTGGATGACTGAGAATCTCCACAGACATCTGGGAAGTGAAGTCCACATGCCTTTAAATGGTTAAGATTGAGAAATTTGGTCTGGAGCAAGCGGGTCATTTCTGTGTATGTCAAAATTGTGAGATAGACACTTGGGTCTTTGTGGGAGGGTGCACTATGAAGCGCCCTAATTTTGTTTTAAAAGAATGGGGCTTCAATTGCTCACAGCAGCCATCCTGACTTTTTTGACATCCCTCCCACGAACATCTGCTATTTAGGGCTTTGCAGGGGTGGGGGCATGTTCCAGAATCCAGAGGTGGGCCATATTAAGGAGGGAATTTTGAAGGGTCCCAATAGGCAGCATGATGATAAAAGATATCATCATATTGTGTCAACGATGACATGATTGCAATATTCCAGTATTTGAGGGGCTGCCATAAAGAAGAGGGAGTCAACTTATTTTCCAAAGCAGCAGAAGGCAAGATAAGAAACAATGGATGGAAAGTAATGAAGGAAAGAAGGAACCTGGAATTAAGGAGAAACTTCCTAACAGTGAGGACAATTAACCACTGGAACAGCTTGCCTTTAGAAATCGTGGGCACTCCATCACTGGAGGTTTTTAAAAAGAGACTAGACCAGTGGTTCTCAACCTTTTTAATGCTGCAACCCCAACCGGTCGTAAGTTGAGGACTAAACCGGTCGTAAGTCGAGGACTACCCAACCGGTCATAAGTCGAGGACTTTCCCTGCCTGGGAGCGCCGCGCATGCGTGTTTCCGCCCCCTGCGCCGGCCGAGGCGTAGCTGGCAAGCGGCAGAGACGGAGCAGGCCAACCACCAGCTGGCCCAGCCCAAGGGAGGTAAGTCACCCGCCGGAAAAGGGGAAAAAAATGGCGGACAGCCTTGCTTGGCGACCCCCGTGAAATGGACGATCGACCCCAAATGGGGTCGCGACCCATAGGTTGAGAACCGCTGGACTAGACAGTCACTTGTCTGAAATAGTATAGGTTCTCCTGCTCCAGCAGGGGGCTGGACCAGAAGACCTCCAAGGTCCCTCCCAGCTCTATTCTGATTGTTTGAGATGGAGAGGGTTATATACCACATGTGAACAGATTGTTATTTCTTTTATTAAAAACACTTATACAGCTGTCCATTTTGTAACAAACTCTGGATGGCTCCCAACAGTTCCTAGATTGTCCTTTTTTAATTTAATATCACTTATTTACTAGATTATTTAGTATTAAATTGCCAAGAGTCGGACACAACTAAATAGTTAAAAACAACATTTACTAGATGTGCTTATCACCTCAGTTGACTTGGACTCTAGACCACGGGTCCCCAACCCCCGGTCCATGGACCGGTCCCGGTCCGTGGCATGCCAGCAACCGGGCAGCACAAACAAGGAAAGCCCCATCCGCGGGATGCAGGCAGCACACAAAACCACGCACCCTCCAGTCCGTGGAAAAACCTCTCTCCACGTAACCGGTCCCTGGTGCCCAAAAGGTTGGAGACTTCTGCTCTAGACAATCTACAACATTGACATTAATAATACAATATAATGAAATAAAATATGAACTTCCTATCAGTGAGAATAAATAATCATTGAAATGACTTGCCTCCAGAAATTGTGGGTGCTTCAACACTGGAGGATTTAAAAAAGAAATTGGACAACCATTTGTCTGAAATGGTGTAGTTTCCTGCTTGAGCAGGGGGTTGGACTAGAAGACCTCCAAGGTCCCTTCCAACTCTGTTTTTCTGTTATTTACTGCAAACCAGCTCTGTACATCTGCCTGAAAATTTGCACGAACATGTCTATAAAACCATCAAGAGTTCATAATTTTAAAACGTTAAGCCCGTTCTGAAGTACAGTTCATTAAAATTTTCTAAAGCGCCTGAAGGCAGGACAAGAAGCTACGGATGGAAACTAATCAAGGAGAGAAGCAACCTAGAACTAAAGAGAAACTTCCTGGCAGTTAGAACAATTAACCAGTGGAACAACCTGCCTCCAGAAGCTGTGAATGCTCCAACACTGGAAGTTTTTAAGAAGAAACTGGACAGCCATTTGTCCGAAATGGTATAGGATTACCTGCATGAGCAGGGGGTTGGACTTGATGACCTCCAAGGTCCCTTCCAACTTTGTTATTATTATAAAATAACCACCCAAACCAGTGGTGGTGAACCTATGGCACGGGTGCCAGAGGCGGCACTCAGAGCCCTCTCTGTGGGCACGCGTGCCGTCGCCCCAGTCCTAGGCCTTCAGCTGGGTTTTATAAAACCTTTTTGCTTTAGGCCTTCGCTACCGTGTGCAAAAAAAAAAAAGGTTCAATCAATCAATCAATTTCAACTTCTTGCGGGGGGGGGGAGATCTTGCAAAGTTGGAATTGATTGATTGAACTTTTTAGTCCCACCCAGTCTGCTGTAACCACCAGTCATGCCCACCCAATTGGCCACACCCAGCCAATGGGCTACACCCAGCCAATGGCCACACCTACCCGCCACCCAAAGATGCATAAATGGGTTTTGGGTTGCAGTTTGGGCACTCAGTCTCTAAAAGGTTCGCCATCACTGACCCAAACCATCAATTCTTGGCAATTTGCCACCTGATTTCAGCAAACAACAGGATGGGGGGAGGAACAGAAACTGTTTAACTTTCTGTATAATGTGCATTTTTCCTTGTGTCCGACAGTCACGATATGGTGGCTGACTTTACATTTTTTTGTATATACAGTAAGTTACCCATTTCAATTCTCAATGTTGCTTATGTGTAACCAGGAAGAAGATTTTAACAAGCCGGGAAAGTCCCCCAGTTACACAGGCGTGTACATTTTTTTAAAATAAAAAATGAAAGGGGTGGGCACTGCAATTGCTCAGGGACGGTTAGGTATGCTTGAGTAAATATGGTATGAATGAGGGAGTGGATATCTAAACATTGGTGAAGGAGGAACAAAATAGAAGGAGCTCTTGTCTAACATGATTTTGTGGTAGATCCCCTTATAATTGTTGCCACCGGGTTCACACATTGTAATAAACCCTTGTTGACTTAACCCTGGTTTCTGGAATAAAACCCAATTGGATAGGCTGACGTGGATTGTCGCCCAGTTTCTTGAAACTCTTTGTGACCCGATGGACATCATTTTCCCAGGATTGTTTGTGGGAAATTGCATTCCTGAATTCTTGTGTGCTCGCTCTTGTGTCATCAATTAAAGTTATTTCACTACCTTCACTTCAGTTTCCCTCTTTTTCAAATCCCTTTAATTTTTCCAGGCCTCGGGGTCTTCTCCAATGACTCTTGCCTGTGAATTACATGTTCAAAATATTTAGAGTCCTTCGCTGGATTTCCAGAAATGAATTTAATATTGAATTATATTTTGTATTTGACTTACAACAGTTTGTTTAATGACCGTTTGAAGTTACAATGGCGACTTCTGACCATTTTTCACCACTGCAGCATCCCCACAGTCACGTGATCAAAAATCAGACGCTTGGCCACTGACTCATATTTATGACGGTCGCAGTGTCTCAGGGTTGTGTGATCCCCTTTTGCGACCTTCTGATGAGCAAAGTCAATGGGGAAGGCAGATTCACTTAACAACGGGGTTACTAACTTAACAGCTGCAATGATTCACTTAACAACTGTGGCAGGAAAGGTCGTAAAATGGGGCAAAGCTCACTTAACAAATGTCTTGCTTAGCAACAAAAACCTGGGTGCAATTATAAAACAGACGTTGAGAGTACAGAGAAGAGCAGTAATAAAGATGATTAGGGGACTGGAGGCTAAAACATATAAGGAACGGTTGCTGGAATTGGGTATGTCTAGTTTAATGAAGAGAAGGACAAGGGGGGACATGATAGCAGTGTTCCAGTATCTCAGGATCTGCCACAAAGAAGAGGGAGTCAAGCTATTTTCCAAAGCACCTGAAGGCAGGACAAGAAGCAACGGATGGAAACTAACCAAGGAGAGAAGCAACCTAGAACTAAGGAGAAACTTCTGACCATTAGAACAATCAACCAGTGGAAGGGCTTGCCTCCAAAAGTTGTGGGTGCTTCATCACTGGAGGCTTTTAAGAAGAGACTGAACAGCCATTTGTCTGAAATGGTATAAGCCATGGTCTCCTGCTTGAGCAAGGGGGTTGGACTAGAAGACCTCCAAGGTCCCTTTCAACTCTGTTATTCTGTACCAGTGAATATTTGTAGCTCAGGGTTGGTGCTGTCTGGAGCTTGCTTGTTTTCTTCCAGACATTTCACTACCCTAATTTAGAATAATATCATCAGTGCTATAAGGCAGGGGTCCCCAACCTTGGTGGGGGCCATCAGACTTGTGGACTTCAACTCCCAGAATTCCTCAAGCAGCAAAGCTGGGGACCCCTGCTATAAGGAGTGCTGTTTGCTGTCAGTTTATATTCTGGTGTCTTGCCTGGTGTCTAGAAATTCCCTGGTATTTTTGGATTTGGCCTGGTCTAGGATTGTCACAGGCCGAATCCAAAAAATGCCGGGGAATTTCTAGAAGCCTGGCACTCTGAAAAACCAGCCATCAATAGAAACATAGGCATAAACAACATCTATAGATTATGTAAAAGAGACGATCGACCAGCCAAAAAGAGAAAAAGGCTCCAGCACCCCTCCACCAGTAATCAGCACCCAGATCAGCATAGATTAGCTCCAAGGTCACCTTCAGACCAACAATCAAGTAAGCAATACCCCAATCTAGAAACTGCCACAGAGCCATCAGTAAACAGCCCAACCAAGGAATCCCTAAGACCGCCCCCACCCACCCAGATAGGCAAGTCACCAGAATATAAAACTGACAGCAAACAGCACTCCTTATTGGCACTGATGATGTTACCTAGTTAGGGTAATGAAACGTCTGCAAGAAAACAAGCTCAGAGAGCATCAAGGACCCCTCATTTCAACCTCAGCTACAAATGCCCTCCTTCATTGATACAGAATAAAAGAGTTGGAAGGGACCTTGGAGGTCTTCTAGTCCAACCCCCTTGCTCAAGCAGGAGACCCTATGCCAGGGGTAGGCAACCTTGGCTCTTTTATGACTCGTGGACTTCAACTCCCAGAATTCCTGAGCCAGCCACACTGAGGGGAAAGGGAGAGGTTTCCAAGCTGAGCCATGCTGGCTCAGGAATTCTGGGAGTTGAAGTCCACGAATCATAAAAGAGCCAAGGTTGCCTACCCCTGCCCTATGCCATTTCACACAAATAGCTGTCCAGTCTCTCCTTAAAAGCCTCCAGTGCTGAAGCACCCACAACTTCTGAACAATTTCTCCTTAGTTCTAGGTTGATTCTCTCCTTGGTTAGTTTCCATTGTTTCTTGTCTTGCCTTCTGGTACTTTGAAAAAATAAGTTGACCTCCTCTTCGTTGTGGCAGCCCCTCAAATAGTGAAACACTGCTACCATGTTACCCCCTTCCCACAACCGTTCTTCACGTGTTTTACTGTCCTGTCCCCTAATCATCTTTGTTGTTGCTCTTTTCTGCACGCTCAACGTCTTTTTTATAATTTGGTAAGCAAAACTGGATGCCGTGTTCCAAATGTGGTTTACTAAAGCTTTATAAAGCGGCAGTTCTTCCCCTTCTATTTGTTCTAAAATTTTCTTCCCCTTTTGTTTGCCAGAAAACAATGAGATTACCCACCACCACCACCACAGTATTATTTTTTCTAGCATAGTTCCTCCTGCTGGTATGGTTTCACCCTGGTTGTTCTTTGTTGATGCTTTTAAAAATTAAAATCTTGCTTTTGTTGCTAACAAAGACAGCTGCCTGAATGGAAAGTGCTTGACAGAAGATATATGTATATAAACTAAAACATGGCTTATGGTATGGGGAAAAATAAAATAAAATTATGCAAAGTAGTAACACAATAAAAATCACAACAAAAGGGCCAGGGACTACAGTAAACTGAAAGTAGCTTGGAAGGTAAAATTTTGAACTAAAAATATTATTAGTGAAGTATAACAAAGATATAATGAAATGGCTTTAGCGATAATACAGTAAAACTCCATACATTTCAGAAATTAAAATAAATTAAAGGGGGGGAGGAGGGAGAGACACTAAGAAAAAAAATCCACACAATATTAATGTAAAATTAATTGAATCTTTAAACTTATTCTTAAATCCAGAGCAAAGAGAAACCTGGAATAACATGGAAACATGTTATGCTAAAAATGAGAAGAAGCATGCTCCTTCTCATTTTTAGAAGATAAAGACCTTTCAAAACCTGACACAACATGTATTTTGCATCCATTCCTTAAGATCAGCGTCTAACTTTCTTTTCATCACTGTAAAATAGTTCTCTTTGTCGAGCTTTGGATTTGATAAGGTCAAAGTTTCATAACGTGTCAAATTCCATATATGGGGAATAAAATCCAAGATCATGCTTACACCTTCGCCTACTACATTCCCCCCCCCCCAAGTCATTAAAGAGTCTGTTTGGGGTAGTGCTTAAGGCACCAGGCTAGAAAATGTGATACTCTGAGTTCTAATCCTGCCTGAGCATGAAGCCAGCTGGATGACGTTGGGCCAGTCCCTTTCTCCCAGCCCTAGGAAGCAGGCAAGGCAAGCCACTTCTGGAATCTTGCCAAGAAAACTGCAAGAATAAACGTGCCCAGGCAATTGCCCGGAGTTAACATTGATTTAAAGACATACACATTAAAAAGAAAAGATTACATTCACATCAGTTGCAGCTTGAAAGCAACTTGGACGTGCCAGAATCATATGAATCAAAAAACACTCAAATGTCTTACTCGTTTTTATTTATTTGGGTTTTTTTAAATCACATTTGTACATCGCCCATCTCACCTAAATGATCCCTTAACACACCTGCATGAGATCTCTAACATCCAATCTTTTTTCAAACATGTTTTGAAGAGCATCTATGGCAGTGGTGGTGAACCTATGGCACAGGTGCCAGAGGCGGCACTCAGAGCCCTCTCTGTGGGCAAGCGCGCCGTCGCCCCAGTCCTAGGCCTTCAGCTGGGTTTTATAAAACCTTTTCGCTTTAGGCCTCTGCTGCCATGTGCAAAAAAAAAAAAAAGGTTCAATCAATCAGTCAATTTCAACTTCTCGAGGGGAAAAAAAAAAGATCTTGCAAAGTTGGAATTGATTGATTGAACTTTTTAGTCCCACCTGGTCTGCTGTTACCACTGCAGCCATGCCCACCCAATGGGCCACACCCAGCCAATGGGCCACACCCACCCAGCACCCAATGATGCATAAGTGGGTTTTGGGTTGCAGTTTGGGCACTCGGTCTCTAAAAGGTTCGCCATCACTGATCTATGGAGATTCTCAGTCATGCAGGCCATGATTATCCCAAAGATGCTTTTTTCAAAACGCAACTGAACTTTGTTCTTCCTTGAAGATGTTTCTCTTCTCCTTTAGTAACTGAAAAAGCTTCTTGGATGAGAAACAAAATGTCTTCAAGGAAAAACAAAGAGTGTTTGGTTGCCTTTGGAAAGAAAGCACTTTTGGGACATGTTTTGAAGAGCCCAGTAAACAAAATCTTCTTTTTCTGATGAATTAAGTTCATTCTCCCATGATACTGGCTGGGAATTTTAAAATTCAACAGATTTGGAGAGTACCCGGTTAAAAAAAAATTGGAATACACCATCATTGTCTTGGTATCTCAGAAGAATAATTGGCAGACATGTTGGTAAATAAAGAAAATGAACATGCCAAATTGTGGTTTGTCCAACTATAGTACATTGCACAAATGATAAATAGCTATCTCTGAACAATGCATGAAACTATGAATCACTTAAACCACAACAGCTGAATTCACATTACCCATTTAACCAGAATTGAACAAACTGCCTTGTGACCCAGCTGACATTCAGAAGAGCCAATACTGAACTCTAACAAACCGTGGTTTTTCTTAGTATAAGGTAGCTTCCTGTTTGCCTATTACTTCTCTGAATACACATACAGTACCATACTTCCTCTAAAAGAAGTGGGGAGGATACTCACCTGATCCAAGGCTGGGCAGAGCCCCAAGGAGTCTACTTAGCTTTCTGTTGTTATTCCTGAAAAAGTTCTCCAATATTAGCGGTCTGAAAAATCCATAGACAGGACAAATCTGTTGACTAGCCTTTTGGTTACTTAGTGTACAGGACTGTGCAAATCCAGAGAATGAATTAATTTCATAAGTAGGTGAAACCTCTTGTGTGAATATAATCACTGCATCATGAAACTGGGTTGGACAAACCAATTTTTCATGGCCAAGTTTATTTATTTATTTATTTATTTATATTTGAATTTATATCCCGCCCTTCTCCCGTAGGACTCAGGGCGGCTGACAATCTATTTAAAATACATACAAAACAATACAAATTTAAAATTAATTAAAAAGAATATTAAATATTTGTCGAATTAAAATATAATTAAAACCCCCCTAAAAATTACCCTAGGCCAGTCCTGCAAGCTGGAATAACCAACCATTATAGGCTCACGAGTACTGTAATGCAGTATTTTTCAATCTGGGAAACTTTTAATTAGAATAGAATAGAACAGAACAGAACAGAACAGAATATGAAACAGAATAGAATAGAATAGAATAGAATAGAATAGAATGGAATGGAATGGAATGGAATGGAATGGAATAGAATAGAATAGAATAGAATAGAATAGAATAGAATGGAATGGAATGGAATGGAATGGAATGGAATGGAATAGAATAGAATAGAATAGAATAGAATAGAATAGAATAGAATTCTTTATTGGCCAAGTGTGATTGGACACACAAGGAATCCGTCTCTGGTGCATAAGCTCACAGTGTACACATAAACAGCAAGTAGTGGGTTATGGATCATAAATCATAGTTATAATAATTAATCATAAGTTACAAACAATAACTGATAAATCATAAGAAACCAATAGGAGAAGATAGTAGGAAAGATGAAAAGATGAGAAAAGATGAAAAATGAGACAGGGCTGTTGGAATTCAGTGTTCAGCAGACTGATGGCACGGGGGGGAAAATCTACTGTTGTGTCTAGTTGTTTTGGCATGCAATGCTCCATAGCGGCGTCCTGAGAGGAGAAGTTGAAACAGTTTATGTCTAGGATGTGAGGAGTCTGTAGATATTTTCTCTGCCCTTTTTCTGGTTCACGCCAAGTATACAGATCCTCAATGGAAGGCAGGTTGATTGTGATTGCTTTTTCTGCTGAAGTCTGTACCTGTCCTGTTTGGATGCTGTGCCAAACCAGACAGCTATCGAGGTACAAATGACAGACTCAATAATTCCTCTGTAGAACGATATCAGCAGATCCTTGGGCGATCTGAGTTTTCTGAGTTGATGAGGGAAGAACATTCTTTGTTGTGCCTTTTTAATGTTAGGTGTCCACTTCAAGTCCTTGGAGATAATAGAACCTAGAAACTTGAAGATCTCTACTGTATGGACTTCAACTCCCAGAATTCCCCAGCCAGTGGGGTGGGAGAGGAGAATTCTGGGTGTTGAAGTCCACCCATCTTAAAAGTTGCCAAGCTTCAGAAACCCTGCCTAGCAGATGACTTTTACAATATTTCGAACTGGATAGAATAGGGCACCCCACCACTAGATCTCTTGGTGACTTTTGCTATCATCAACTGTAATATCCTTTGGAGAGGCTTTTAAAAGTTGGGGACCAGAGACATTTCCTACTTCAGTAGATGGTTCTAGCTTGTGGATGCTCTTATCGTGGAGTACCACAGGCTTTGCTCTTCCTGTTTAAATACAAAGCTTCTGGGAGAGGCCATCCAATAGTTAGAGGGGCATCATTATATTGCCTTCCGAGTACCAGCTGCAGAGGTCACCACATTCTTGTTCAACAGATGTTGAGGTCCGGATGGGATGAAAGATGCTAAAAGCTCTTTGTGCTTTGCTGTCCTCTGCTGGTTCCACTGTCATCTCTCAAACACGCAGCACTTCCCATAAAGTAGCAAGTCTGTGAATTGGGGTTCTCTCGGAGTCACAGGTGCCACTGATGTGCAGTGGTCCTCCTTAAAGCAGAAGGACTTGGCTCACGTCCTTATTGTTGGTTGGTTAGATTTCTGCAATGTGCTCTACGTCAGCGGCCCCCAACCTTTTGGACACCAGGGACCGATTCCATGGACAGAGGTTTTTCCGTGGACCCGACGGGGCGTGGTTTAGCCTGCTGCCTGCATCCCGTGGATGGGGCTTCGCTTGTTTGCGTGGACCGGTTTCTGGCATGCCACGGACTGTTGCCGGTCCATGGACCAGGGTTCAGGGACCCCTGCTCTACATGGGACTGCCTTTGAAGACTACCCAGAAGTGCAGTTTGCCTATTGTGCAGGCTCTGTGTTGGCTGCTAATAGATTTCTGAGGGAAATTGAAATGGCTGCTTCAGGCCTAAGTCCAAAGATGGCACGGTGAGTCCCAATTGAGTCCAGTTCTTTATTTGCTTACGTCTAATAGACAGAATCTGGCCAGACTAAAAGTATAACCTAATAGATATAACCCTGGGAGATTCTAGGCTGTGTCTACCCTGAACCTTTTCCTCCCTCCCTCAGCCAGTTGAGTCTCTTGCGCTGGGCCCCTCTCTGGAATGTGTTGCCTCCTCTCTGGGAAATTGCAGTGCTGTTGTCAATATTCCCCCCTCCCCTAATCTCTCTCTTAGTTGCACATTGCATCACAACTTTTGGCTTCCTGACAGTTAGAACAATTACTCAGTAGAACAACCTGCCTCCAGAAGCGGTGAATGCTCCAAGACTGGAAGTTTTAAAGAAGAGACTGGACAGCCATTTGTCTGAAATGGTATAGGGTTTCCTGCCTGAGCAGGGGGTTGGACTAGATGACCTCCAAGGTCCCTTCCAACTTTATTATTATTATTATATTATTATATTTCAGCCATCTGCCGGAAATGGTGTAGAGTCTCCTGTTTGAGCATGAGGTTGGACTAGTGGCGAACCTATGGCACATGTGCCACAGGTGGCACCCACCCAACGGGCCATACCCACCCAATGGGCCACGCCCATCCAGCACCCGACGATACATAAGTGGGTTTTGGGTTGCAGTTTGGGCATTCGGTCTCTAAAAGGTTGCAGTTTGGGCATTCGGTCTCTAAAAGGTTCACCATGACTGGACTAGAAGGATCCTTCCAATTTCTATTCTATTCTATTCTATTCTATTCTATTCTATTCTATTCTCTTTTATTCCTTTCCTTTCCTTTCCATTCCATTCCATTATCTTTTATTCCTTTCCTTTCCTTTCCTTTCCTTTCCTTTCCTTTCCTTTCCATTCCATTCCATTCCATTCCTTTCCATTCCTTTCCATCCATCTTTTATTCCATTCCATTCCATTCTTTGCAGGAGCACTTGGCTCTCTTGGTACGGCTGTCCAAAAAGTAAGCCAAAGTCTTCTGTAGACTTTATAGAAATTAAACCTTTGGCATCCATTAGTTCATATATTGTATCGACACTCTTCTTACATTACTGTTTAATTTAGTTGTACTAAGTTATTTGGGTTGAGTTGCATTTTTTATGATGGGGAATCTGCAGCTGAAGTGGAAGGAGCGGTTAAGAGACTGGCTAGCCTGGAATCTCTGAAAGGGAGGAAATGACATGAAGCAGACACCCCCCCACCCCAAGAAACCCCTTGGAGTCCTTATCTAGTTGTTCTGTAGTGAGTACAGTTAGTCTGGCGAGATTCCTGTACACAGGCGAGTAGCAATAAACATACCGCTCTGATCAGCTCCGTGTTGTTCTATGTCCTGCACCTGACAATTATTTTGTAAGCTTTTGCTGTTGTAAACTATCAGGAAACTTCAAATCTGAACGTCGAAATCCTTTGCCCTGACAAGTTTTTTGAATCCTACAAATTCCAATTCTATGAACGCTACATGTGCTAGAAAAAATAAAGGACTTAATAATAATAATAATAATAATAATAATAATAACAACAATAATAATAATAATAATAAAGTTGAAAGGGACCTTGGAGGTCATCTAGTCCAACCCCCTGCTCAGGCAGGAAACCCTATACCATTTCAGACAAATGGCTGTCTAGTCTCTTTTTAAAAACTTCCAGTGTTGGAGCATTCACAGCTTCTGGAGGCAGGTTGTTCCACTGGTTAATTGTTCTAACTGTCAAGAAGTTTCTCCTTAGTTCTAGGTTGCTTCTCTCCTTGATTAGTTTCCATCCATTGCTTCTTGTTCTGACTTCAGGCGCTTTGGAGAATAGCTTGACTCCCTCTTCTTTGGGGCAGCCCCTGAGATATTGGAACACTGCTATCATGTCCCCCCTCGTCCTTCTCTTCATTAAACTAGACATATCCAATTCCAGCAGCCGTTCCTTATATGTTTTAGCCTCCAGTCCCCTGATCATCTTTGTTGCTCTTCTCTGTATCAATTGCCTACACTGATACAAAAATTATCCTAGACTCATCAACCAGTCTGAAGGCTGGCATTTGAATTTAACATCTGCTTGTGAAAACATGAAGATTTGAAACCTGACATTTTTTTTATGATAACGAAAGCCATCATATTATAGAAGATTGTTAAATTTAATATCCAGTATTAAATGTTGTGGTTCTGTTACACTTGTATGGGATTGGGATATCCTATTTTAAACTATAAACTTGAGCTTCGTGAACTTCATTCATGCAGATTTTTTAAATTTTATTTTACTTGGGCAAATGTATATCTTTATAGCTGCTACGCTACTCTTACAAACTGGGTTTAGGGCAAACGCTAAGCATATGGTTTGCTTGGAATAGAAAAGAATATCTGCAGTTTAGGCTTGAACTATGGAGTCTTTGGTGCTGTCTGAACTTGGTTGCTTGTTTGCAAACCTTGCATTACCCGGCTAGGTAACATCGTCAGGATGCTAACCAACTGGAATTCTTTGAGAGTTTTGGAAACAAGCTTCAAAACTACAGATGTTGCTTAGGCTCCTCTGGTTTGTAAACCATGGTTGATACCCTTAGTGCTATGTGCACCCACTCAACTGTAATTTACCAAGTAAACTATGATTAAGCCAAGTCCAGTTCAGTGCAATATACAACTTCATAGTCCCTGGGCTGGCACATCTCATAAAGCCATAATGTATATATAGGTAGTCCTCAACCTACGCTCACAATTGAGCCCATAATTTCTGTTGCTAAGTGAGATGTTTAAGTGAGTTTTGCCTCATTTTACGATCTTTCTTACCACAATTGTTAAGTGAGTTACTGCAGTTGATAAGCTGGTAACCCGGTTGTTAAGTGAATCTGGCTTCCCCACTGACTTTGCTTGTCAGAAGGTCACAAAAGGGGATCACATGATCCTGGGACACAGCTAAGGTCGTAAGTATGAACCAGTTGCCAAGCGTCTGGATTTTGATCACATAATCATGGGGAAGCTTCAAAGGTTATAACTGTGGAAAAACGGTCCTAAGTCACCTTTTTTCAGCGCAGGCCTTTAAGTGAACTGTTGTAAGTCGAGGACTACCTGTATTTCAGATATAAAAGATGTAAACCATGGTTTACACGGTTACTTTTATTTATTAATTTTAAAAAAAATAGTATATGGGCCCCCATCTCACTGAATGGGACTTTGGGCGCAATGAAAACAATGTTCAAACGCTTAAAAAACTAACAAACAAATAAATAAAAACGAAACGGCGGCAGAAGAGCATCCCCCTCTAAACGCCGCGTACCGTACAAGCATCGCTCCCATTTTACGTCCACAGTGACAAGCGTGGCTTTGATTTAAAAACACAATTAAACAAACCGTAGCCTAGCGCGACAAGCCGCACCAAGTCCCCTCCAAGCCAAAGCCAGAGCGACTCTTTCGCAAACAGCAGATCCCAGTTGGGGAGGGTGGTTGGTGTTGGTGGCGTGTTTGTTTGTGTGGTTTGTAATGCGTGTCGATCTTTGGGATCTTCAGCGGGAAGGATCCGATCATCTGGCCATCCCCGAAAGATTCCCTTCCTAGATCGCGGCCCTTTAGCGGGAAGGGGCGAGCGCGCAGAGGTGATCCAACCCTGCGCTCCACGAGGGCGCAAAGGGCCCCGCGGCCCCTCCGCTTCCTTCCTTCCTTCCTTTCATTTGTGCGCTTCTCCGCCTCCGGGAGGAAGCCGGTCGGCTCTGGAGAGGAGGTGGAGAAGCGGCTCCCGGGCGTTTTGCTTCTCCCAAGCCAGCGGAGGGCAGCAAATAGATAAAAGCACAGCCGCGCTTCTCCGTCTGGGCGCACCAAGAGCAGGGGAGGAGGCGTCGGAGGAGGAGGAAGAGGAGGAGGAGGAGGAGGAGAAAGGGGGGGGGGGCGAAAGGGAGAAGCTGAGCTCCTCTCCTCCTTTTTCCTTCTCTTCTCTTCTCTTCTCTTCCCTCCCCCTTCCCAGCTCCTCCTCCTCCTCCCTCCCCCTCCCCCAGCCCTTGTGCGGGAGTCCATTTTCCAGTCCCAAAGTCTCCAAGGAAGGGGCCGTGGGAGCGCACCGCCAAGATGGACTAGCGCGCCAGCCTTTCTTCCCCCAGCGTCGGCCTTGTGTCGCGGGCGGCCAAAGCCGGAGCGTCCTCCCTCCCGCCCGTCCGTCCGTCCTCCCGCTGGGGCTCGCCAGCCCGCCCGCCAGCCAGCCGGCTCGCTTCCTTGCTCGCTCGCGGCTCGGCGTGGACGCGCGCGGGGGGATCCCTTCGCCGAGCATGGATGATCCAAGCAGGCTGATCCAAGTGCGGGGGGCGGTGGGGATCCCGGGGCACCCCCCCGTCCAGGGGGTCCAAGCCATGACCCCCCACGCTCTCCACGAGCCCCCTTCGGATAACGGAGAGCCCCGGAAGCAAGACATCGGCGACATCCTCCAGCAGATCATGACCATCACCGACCAGAGCCTGGACGAAGCGCAAGCAAAGTTGGTTCGCCTTCTCGAGTCCTGGACGGCCGGGGCGAAGGGGAGGGGGGGGGAGGCTGGAAAGTTGGGCCGGGAGGGCTCCCTTTGTGTGGGCGTGTGGTAGAGGGGTGCAAACTCTTGGCAAAGCCTCGCGGAGTTGTCCAAACTGGGATCTGGAAGGCCCTGCGGTGGATTTGCTGGCTTGCTCCCCCAGCGCTCGCCTTCCCCGCGAGTTTTTTTTTTGTGTGTGTGTGTGTGCCTTGAGTGGCTGGTTGGAAAGGAGCGCCGGGTGGAGACTTGGAAAGCCAGGAATGGGATGGGATTCCCGACCCAGGGATTTTTAGAGGGTGCTCCGAAACAACCTGGCCTTGATCAGCTCTTTGGAAGCCAAATTTGCCTTTGGGGCAGAAAGTAGAAATGGAAGTTATGGAGAAGGGGGGGGGGTATTCTTTAAAGGGGGGGAGGGGGAAGAAAAGTGGACTTTACGAAGAAAGGGGTCGCTTTGGGGGAACTTGGTGGGGAGAGTTTCGTCCGAGGCTTGGAAATACAGAGCAAGTTTGATTTTTATTTATTGTTGGGAAGAGGTGAGAGTTGTGGTAGGGAGGCATAAAAAAAAACTTGATTAACAAGCAAGCAGGCTGGGTTCTTGGGGCCTGCTGGATCTGGCATTTAGGATAAAAAGAGGAAATAATAGGGAACTGGATCCAGAGATGCTTTGGGCTTTACATGCAATCTACATGGGTGAAGTGATTTGCAGTCGAAAATATGAACCCAAAAGCAGCTGTTGGCTTGAGGAAACTGTAAAATAGGATTTAGGTACAGATGTAAAAAATCACTGAAGCAGCGAGAGAAATAAATAGGGATTAAACCCTTCATGCTTAAGATCTAAGAACTGATTAGAGAAAAATTATGGGGTTCTCCCCCCAAATTAACAACCAGATTCACACTTTTTTTTTTTTGCTTCTTGAGTTTCCACTCAATTTTCTTACTACACATCTTGTGCCTATGTCCCATTCTCCCCTTCTGATGGAGAATTATAGTTTCTCTGTTATACTTTCGTATTACCGAGTAATATTTTTTTTACATACATGTGTACCTTCTGATCTGGACTGCAACACTGGCCTGGTATTGAGGTGGCAACTTCTGAATTTTTAACTTCTGGTGGACTTGGTTTGCAGGGGTTTTCTTTAAAACTAGTTTATTTCCTGGCAGTCTTTAAAGGGCCATTGTTTCCTGTGATCCCGTTTGCCAGGCATGGCTTCTGAGATGTGTTTTGAAGCTCTGTTGTGTGTGAAGAGCTTTGTAGTACATTAGTTTGCTTCAGAAGATGGATTTCAGTTCCTGGAAGGTGTTTGTTTTTCAGTTAGGATTGTTGCTATGAGTGGAGAGTACTCGGGCTATGCTACTTAACCCTTGTGAGGTGCCAGCCGAAAAAGAAGGAATATAGTATATTTGGATAGTGCCTCAAGGGTGTATTTTACTAAGACTTGCGGCTTTGTTTCTATTAAAGCGAATACGAATTCTAGTGGACTGAGTAGCAGGCTCTGTACATGAAGGTTTTTTATGTTGAATTGCTGGGCACTAGACTCTAAAGAGAAAAGAGGTTCTTGGTGTAGATTTTAGTTTGGATTGCAAAAGTTGTGTTTTAGTGTGGAAGATTAGTAATTTCAAGTGCGATTACACTCCATTTTGCAGATAATAAGTGATTAGCCATTTGCGGTTTTGCTTAACGATATATGCATCGATGTTATCGAAGATTCAGGTCTTTGTTCTCTTTCTAGATGGTTTTAATTTGCAAAAAAACCCACCCCATTACAATACTTTGTGTATTGGGTTACTCTCTAGAACTGAGGTGAATTGTGCATCCAAAATGGAGAATCCTATTTCACCAAGGGCCCTTTTGTATCGGAAAGTAGAGTATTTGCATTTAAAAAATATATATATACTGAATTAAATCAGGCAGAAAAAAATGGATAAAAGCTCAACAACAACGCAGTCTTAGGATTTTACTGCTCCTCTATATGGTCCTGACAGGAAATGTGTATATAGTTCATTATTTTGTGGCTATCAAAAAGTTCTTGATGAAAGAAAAAGTTTTCCCATTTCACTGCCCGTGGAACGTACCCCATCATTTGGATAAACCGTTCCATAATGGAAGGAAATACACGGTTTTTTTAATTGCTGGGGAAATCCGGATGTGGGAATTACATTGGGAATTGCTGGGGGGGGGGAAACTCTGCTAGACGTGGAAACGGATTAATTCAGCCAAGCGAGGCCTATGAGCGATGGTGGACACAAGCGTAGATTCTCCCTTTTCTTGAAACCTTCAGCTCTTTCCAAACGACAGAAAACGAACCAAATGGCTTTATCTGCTCTTTCTCTTCCACTGTTTCAACTGCAGGAAGCACACGCTGAATTGTCACCGCATGAAGCCGGCTCTCTTCACTGTCCTCTGCGAAATCAAAGA
>NW_015389146.1:358251-363437 GCF_001527695.2 Protobothrops mucrosquamatus | reverse complement strand
GAAGGAAGGAAGGAAGGAAGGAAGGAAGAAAAGAAGGAAGGAAGGAAGGAAGGGAACGGGAGGAGCGGCCACCAGGTGAGCAACAGGCGAGGCGCCGATTTTTTTTCCCCCCCCTTCCTCCTCTTCTCTCGCTTCGCTTTCCTCGCGTTACGCTCCCGGCGCGCGCTGGCTGCGCATTGAAGCGGTGCTCTTTGCACCGGGCTCCCTCCAAAATTAAAGGGAACAGTCCTATATTATTATTACTATTATCATTATTATTATTATTATTTTAAAAGAGGCAGGAGGACAGGCAACCTCGTCCCTCCGGCCCAGCTCCTTAATTTGATCTGCTGTCGGGAGGCGTGGTGCGGATGGCGCATGCGTTTGGAAATAACGGTGTCTTTACTTCGCCTTTACCTGCTTGCTAAACCGGTTTGGGAAGGTCGGCGGAGGGAGGGGGGGGGAGGAGAAGGAGGAGGAGGAGGAGATGGCAGTTTTGACACCCACGACTTCTGAATCGGCTCCTGTTTTCCCGTCGGGAAAACAGGCACACCCCAGCTCTGGAAAATGTGGATATTAGGGGGACCTCTAGATACAGATAATTCTCGACTTAACAACCGTTTGTTTAGTGACCATCCAAAGTTACAACGGCATTGGGGGAAAAAAGCGACTTATAACCGTTTTTTCACCCTTAACATCCCCACGGTCGCGTGATCAAAAATTCAGCTCCTTGGCAACTGACTCATATTTATGACGGTCGCAGTATCCTGGGGTCACGTGATCCCCTTTTGGCGACCTTCGGACCAGCAAAGTCAACGGGGAAGCTGGATTCACTTAACAACGGGGGGGTGACTCACTTAACCACTGCAGTAACCTCTGTAGCACCCCCACGATCGCGTGATCACAACTCAAGAGGCTCGGCAGCGGACTCGTCCTTACGACCGTCGCTGTGTCTCCAAGGTCAGGCGATCCCCTTGGGCCACCTTCCGACAAGCCAAATCCAGCCAGCTTTCGCTCTCAACGGCCATGATAACTAAGTTAAGCGTCGGGTATTCGTTTAACGACGGTGGCAAGAAAAGTCGCAAAACGGGGCAAAGCTCGCTGAAACAAATGTTTCACTTTGACGACTTAAAGTTGGGGCTCAGCTGCGACTGTAAAATCGAGGACGGCCTATATTTATTTAGTTTGCTTCCCGTTCTCCTCACCCCAACCCCACCCCGGTCTTTCCGGGCCTAATTAATTAATTAATTTATCTTAGATCCGGGGTCTAACTAACGAGAGAGAGAGAGAAATGGTGGGATCTGGATCCAGGCCTTCCATTTCATCCTACAGGAGGAACATATAAAGGAACTAAATCCATTTTAAAAGGCGCATTCTTTGAAACTACGGAAGAAAAAAAGAAAAATCCGGGTGGGCAGCTTTGATTTTTGTGCCCTCCCCTCCCTGCCCGGAATGGGAGACTTAGTAAACAGGGAAAACAAAGCATTAGCAAACAAGGGGGAGGGGGGGCCAGCAGATAGACAATTGGGGCCGATCCCACCCCGTCGGGGAGGGTGGGGGGCGGCTGGCCCTGCCCCAACAGCCAGATAAAGTTGCCTTGAAGGGAGAAAATTGGATATAGGGAATAAATCACCCCCCACCCCCACCCAACCCCCATTTATCTATGGACCCTCCCCCTGGATTTAAGAGGGGGGGGTAAAGAGCAGGGTAGATTATTCTGATTGGATTGCTCGCCTCCAGGGCTGGATATACAATTGGGAAAAAAAAGAAGAAGTAAAGGCATTTAAAATGTGAGAGAATGAAGGGGGGAAAAAACCCCTGCTTCTGGTTTTTCAGCAGGAGCTTTTTGGTTCCCTAACCCGCAAACTTTGATGGCCATTGTCAAGCTTGTGTGTGTGTGTGTGAGTGAGTGTGTTGTGTTTGTTCTTCCTCCTTGGCGTTTAAAATCTTCTTTTGCAAACTTTGGGGATCTAAAATCCAAAGGGATCATCTCCCCCAGAGACATTGACCTAAAGTCAAAGAGTCAAGCCTTCAGAATCAAGCGAGATAAAACTTTTCATTTTTCTCTTTGTTTCCTAGAGGTTTTGGGCCTGTGGCCAGTGCCAAATTGTGGTTTGTTGAACCGAGTTGACTTTCACAAGCCATCGCTGGCCAGGTATGGGTTTGCACAAGTAGATTTGCTGGCCGGGTCCTGGCAACCGCTCCGACGATTGGTAAATCGTGGTTAATCTTGCGTCTGCTAACCGGGGTTTAGTGTCTGCTATGGACCCAGTCAGAACACAAACCAAATGGAAGAGGCAAATGTTTCAAGGCCACTAAATCCAGAAATAGTTTAAGACCATTCAATCCAGAATTGAAGAAGGCCTTGTCATTTGCTTGGATTGGGTCATGGGTTGGGTTCACACAACCAACAAACCCAAATCCATCAAACAAGCCTCCCGTTCAGTTACCTTCGGGTTGGAGGCCACCACCCCAGCAATTCTTTGCTGCTATTTTTTGCAAATAATGCAAAAAAAAAATGTTCCCCCGCTGCTCCCTCGGCCTGGCCGTGCGTGCATGCGCGTGTCTCGCTGGCGTATTCAGAAGCCTTTGAATAGCTGGACTGATTTTTCTAGAAAAGTGAGTTTCATTTTCTTCCTTTTTTCTTCCCCCCCTGCTCCCGGGGGGGTTGAGGTGTGTGGCTGGCTGCTTGGAGGTGAGCCTTTGGGTCAGGTCGGCCCCAGGTGTGCGCGCGCGCATGTGTGTGTGTATCTGTGTGTGTTTAGTGGGGCCTCCCAGAAGAAGGAGCAAACTCTGCAAAGTGCCCCAGGGAACGGGGTGGAGGGACCACGGAAGGAGAAAGGTGTGTCAAGATGTCTTCTCCTTGTGCCCCCCCCCCCGGTTCTGGAGGCGGCTGGCGGAGAGTATCCCAGGTGTGTAAGTCAGCTGGGCGGATTAAAAAAAAAAATTTGAGGTAGCCTTTCCAGTCTGATGTGTGGGTTTGTGAGCCCTGGTGCCTTTGAAATGCTGTTTCTTGCACACTCAACTCGCACACCTAGGCGTGGCCCTTAGATTCCTCTCTTTCCTAAGGATACACAGATCTTTGTCATTTTTTTTTCAGAAGTACACACAACCGCTTTAAATTCTCCACCCTCCCTCCCACCAGTTTTCGTTCACTTACTCACAGCTTGGGTTAACGTATTTTTTTTTTCTGGCGGTTTGAGAAAGAGGGGAATAGAATAGAATAGAATAGAATAGAATCTGGAGGGGACCTTGGAGGTCTTCTAGTCCAGCCCCCTGCTCAAGCAGGAGGACCTATACCATCTCAGACAGGTGAATGTCCAGTCTCTTTTTAAAAACTTCCAGCGATGGAGCGCCCATGATTTCTGGTGGCAAGCTGTTCCACTGGTTGATTGTCCTCACTGTCCGGAAGTTTCTCCTTAATTCCAAGTTGCTTCTCTCTTTGGTCAGTTTCCAACCATCGTTTCTTCTCCTTCCCTCTGGTGCTCTGGTGAATAATTTGACTCCCTCTTCTTTGTGGCAGCCCCTCAAATACTGGAACGCTGCTATCATGTCTCCCCTATTTCTTCTTTTTTTTTTTTAGACTGGCCAAACCCAAGTCCTGCAGCCGTTCTTGGTATGTTTTGGTCTCCAGGCCTTGGATCATCTTAGTTGCTGTTCTCTGATTTTTTTTCCAAACTCTCAACATCTTTTTTGCGATAAGGTGACCAAAATTGGCTGCAGTATTCCAGGTGTGGCCTTACTAGGGCCTTGTAAAGCAGTACCAATACTTCACGTGATCTTGATTCTATGCCTCTGTTTATACAACGCAGGATTGTATTAGCTTTTTTGGTTGCTGCTGCTGCACACAGCTGGCTCATGGTCAAGTGATCATCCACTAGGATTCCAAGAGAAGATGCCCTTTGGGGAGAGGGTGAGAATTTAAGGGTGTAGAAGCAACACATTCCTAGCCACTCTGCAGAGCCAGAATTGGTAGGTTTCCCAACAATTATATAAAGAATAACAGAGTTGGAAGGGACCTCGGTGGTCCTCTAGTCCAACCCCCTGCTCAAACAGAAGACTTAGACCATTTCAGACAAATTGTTGTCCAGTCTCTTCTTGAAAACCTCAAGTGATGGAACACACCCACAGTCCTCCTCCTCCTCCTCCTCCTCTCCATAAACACCCCTCCCTTCTAGCACTGATGATGTTACCTAGTTGGGTCATGAAACGTCTGCAAGGAAACCACTTAGCTCAGAGAGCATCAAGGACCCCACAATCCTCCTCCTCCTCCTCCTCCTCTCTACAAACCACACTCCCTTCTAGCACTGATGATGTTACCTAGTTGGGTCATGAAACGTCTACAAGAAAACCACCAAGCTCAGAGAGCACCAAGAATCCCACAGTCTTTTTCCTCCTTCTCATTCTATTCTATTCTATTCTATTCTATTCTATTCTATTCTAATTCGTCTCTACTCTACTCTACTCTACTCTACTCTACTCTATTCTATTCTATTCTATTCTACTGCATGAACCCCTGATAATCTATTCTCTTTGGCAGTGGGGGCAATGTTGATTTGGGGGCTCCTTGGACATGACCAGCTGCCCAGATATCCTGGTCTGAGCAAAGTCAAATAAGAATGGAATGGAATGAAATAGAATAGAATAGAATTGTTATCATTGTGTAACTCGTAATGAAATTAAGTAAAATTTTGTTTTGTCAGCTTTGGCAACTTTAAGATCGGTGGACTTCAACTCCCAGAATTCCCTAGCTAGCATGCTTGAAGAAGCCTGAACTTCAACTTCTAGAATCGCCTAGAAGTCCACCCCTCTTAAAGTTGCCAAGTTCGAACAAGACTAGATGATCTCCGAGGTCCCTTTGAACCCTGGCATTCAATACTTGCTTAGCATTAACCTAGATTAGCTGTCAGGGAGCAACTTAGCACTGTTGCGTAGAAACCAACTCAGCCGATGAATTTACAATTTCACAATTGAAGAGATGATGTAAATTCCAAAAAGGGGGTCACCATGTTAATGCTCTTGGACCCCACACCTCCCATCATCCTGGCCAGTGAGGATAAGTTGGCTGAGATGGAGGGCAGCTGTAATCCGACATTACGGTGGCAGGCCACGGTTTAAAAGAAAGGGTGCCACATCTGATGCATCCTTATCGCTGTCGATCAGAGCTTCGTTCCTTTACGGCTTAACCATTCGTTCGAAGCTCATCG
>NW_015389146.1:353262-358119 GCF_001527695.2 Protobothrops mucrosquamatus | reverse complement strand
CTACTCCGTTGGGTAATCGTGGAGGGAAGGAGAAGCTCTCAGCTTACACACCTGTGGCCTCACCTGACCTGCCGTCCATTTGAACGGGGGTGGGGGGGGATGTGGAGAGGAGGGGGAAATACCAGATCAAGGTCCTGTAGCATCTTACCTGTTCAGGTTTTGGTCCATTCACACACACACACACACACACACACACACACACAAAGACCAATTTAGACAGCAGGATTTCAGACTTTGCTGGTGTGTTTTAAATACAGCGGGTCCTTGATTTACAATTGTCCATTTAGTGACCGTCCGGATGGCAAGGAAAAAAGCGACCGGCGACCGTTTTTCACACTTTTAACGACCGTCGCAGCGTCCCTCGTGGTCACGCGGTCAAAATTCGGACGCTTGGCAACTGGTCCGTATTTACGACGGTGGCAGAGTCCCGGGGTGGGGGGGCACGTGATTCTCCTTTTGCGACCGTTGTACAAGCAAGTCAGTGGGGGGGAGCAAGTCGCTTAACCAACAAGTTTAGCAGCTGAGCCCGAGTACAGATAGTCCTCGGTTTACGACCACAATTGAGCCCCAGATTTCTGTTGCTAAGTGAAACAGTTGTTAAGTGAGATTTTGCCCCATTTTACGACCTTTTGCCGTCTGAATTGTGATCACATGACTGTGGGGATGCTGCAGTGGCCGTGTGAAATATGGTGAAAAGTCATTTTTTTTCCCCAACGCCAGCGTAACTTCGAACTGTCGCTAAACGAGCCGTTGTAAATCAAGGACTATCTGTAAACACAACAGAAATCTTCCCTGGATCCTATCCTATCCCAGAGGTGTAAACCTTGAATTGCTCAAGCCAATCGCAAGTGTCAGCAGGGATTGTAAGCCTTGACTCACCCCTTTGTTAATCTTTGGAACTCACGGGCACAAGATGTGGCCATTAACTGTCAGCCTCCAAAGGGAAGGAAAGATTCATCACTCTAAGGCTGGTTTTGCACCTATCAGTTGTCGGTGGTTTGGTGTCAACGCCACCCTTATCTTCGCACAGGGTACAAACCACATCATCCTTTAAACCAAGGAAATTTTAAAGGTTAGTTGAGCCCCAGATTTATTTCATTAAGTGAGAAATTTCTTAAGGGAGTTTGCCCCATTTTATGACTTTTCCCCATCACATTTCTTAAGGGAATTGCTGCAGTTGTTAAATTAGTCACACAGTTGTTAAGTGAATACGGCTTCCCCGTTGACTTTGCTTGTCGGACGTTCCCAAAAGGGGATCACGTGACCCCGGGACACCGCGACCGTCATAAATATGAGTCAGTTGCCGGGCGTCTGGATTGTGCTCACGTGGCTGCGGGGACGCTGCAACGGTCGTAAGTGTCGAAAATGGTCGTCCTTTTTTCAGTGCCGTTGTAACATCGATCGGTCACTAAATGAACGGTAAATCAAGTCTATTGTGAAAACTCAGCCGCCTTTAGTAATCCCATCTAAATGGAGACTCCTTGTTTAGGAGCAGTTTACCTATGAATATCGATTGGAAGTGCAGATAATCCTCGATTTGCGATCACAATTGGGGCCGGAATTGATCTTGCTACACAAGACAGTTGTGAAGAGAGCCGGGCCCGGTTTTTACCACCTTTCTCGCCTGTAATTTATTTATTTATTTTATTTTATTTTTTTATTAATTTTTTTATTATTTAAACCGACAAACAAAACAAAACAAAACATAATACACATATATACACAATATATATTTTAACATCAACTTCGTAACAGTAATCTTCTATTTATTTACATTTTCCCCCTTATTCTTCTTTAGAGTATTTATCCTTATTGCCCCATTATTTCTTATTTGCATTTTTCATCCTTCATACATTATTATATACACATTTTCTACGTTTAACCTTTCCACATTTATTCTCTCTTATTTCTACTCTCTAGCCAGTCATACCACTTGCTCCATATTAAATAATATTCTGTGTCTTCTTTTTCTTTTATCTCTTTTGTTAATTTGTCCATCTCAGCACAGTCCAGGATTTTCTTTATCACTTCTTCCTCTGATGGTGTATTCTCATTTTTCCAGAACTGTGCGTATGCTATTCTTGCTGCCGTTGTTATATGTAGAATTAAATACTGTATTTCTTTGCTATATTTCCTGTTTAAAATACCCAGCAAAAAGATCTCTGGTTTCGCCTGTAATTTAATGAGCTTGGCTGCAAAACTCCAGACAGCCACCAGAGGGCGGCGCAAAGAGGCAGAACTGCTCCCCTCTGGCTCCCTCTGGTGGTTCTCGGGATGATTGCAGCCCGGATCAGTTCAGGACAGGAGAAGAACTTTTTTAAATGGGGGGACCAAGGGTGCAGAGGGGCCCCCCCTACCCCCCCCCCCGTGCCCAGCCTTCCTGCCCCCAGCACCCCAACCCGGTGGGCCCTGTCAGCCAGAAATGTGGTGTGGTGGTGGACGGAGCGAGGACGCAGCTCCGCCCCGAAGGGCTTAGCTGTGACTCCAGAGTAACAGGTTCTTCCAAATACCAGGAAGAGGAGGATGAGGAGAAAGGGAGAAAACTAACAGGAATAACACAAAGGCTGGCATGTGAGGTTGTGGGCACAGCTGGGAAGTTAACAGGATTCGGCGTTCACAATTCCCTGTCTTGGCTTGGGGGAGTTTTCCCTTCAGGGCAGAAACGGGCGTAGAAACTGTGAAAGGGCGAAAGGCGTTTTATTGGGTTTTTTTTATTTTCTTTCGCCTTCCTTTTTTTCCTCCCTTCCTCTCCTCTGGCAATTCCTTCCTTCCTTCCTTCCTTCCTTCCTTCCCTTTCCTTTCCTTTCCTTTCCTTTTCATATCCTTCCTTCCTTCATCTTTCCTTCCTTCCTTCCTTCCTTTCCTTTCCTTTCCTTTTCATATCCTTCCTTCCTTCATCTTTCCTCCCTTCCTTTTGGTATCCTTCCTTCCTTCTTTCCTTTCCCCTTCCTTCCTTCCTTCCTTCCTTCCTTCCTTCCTTCCTTCCTTCCTTCCTTTCCTTTCCTTTCCTTTCCTTTCCTTTTCATATCCTTCCTTCCTTCATCTTTCCTCCCTTCCTTTTGGTATCCTTCCTTCCTTCCTTCTTTCCTTTCCCCTTCCTTCCTTCCTTCCTTTCCTCTTTCCCTCCCTCCCTCCCTCTTTCTCCCTCCCTCCCTCTTTCTCCCTCCCTCCCTTCCTTCCTTTTCATATCTTACCTTCATCCTCCCTCCCTCCCTTTCTCCCTCTCTCCCTCCCTTCTTTCCTTCCTTCTTTCCTTCCTTCCTTCCTTCCTTTTCATATCTTACCTTCATCCTCCCTCCCTCCCTCCCTTTTGGTATCCTTCCTTCCTTCCTTTCTTCCTTCGCCACTTTTAAAATGGGTGGACCTCATCTCCCAGAATGCCCCAGCCAGCATGTTGGGGGTCTGTGCTTGGGAATATGCTGGCTGCTGGGGTATTCTGGGAGTTGAAGTCCACCCACCTTAAAAGTGGCCAAGGCTGAGAAACACTAAGCGAGCACATACAAAGACCCCCGTTTGCAACCCACCCACCCCAAATTGGGAGCCGGCGGAGGGGGGGGCTGGTGGCTGCCAACCTTCCCCCCCCTTAGGAGCTGGCGGGGCCTCCTTTGAGCCTCCCCGCGGCTTCCAGGCGCAAAGCTGGCGCAGGCCGGGATCCGCATCCGGGTGTCCCAGATGATATTACTTTAATAACAGCCCGCTGTGCGTCTTGTCTCCCCAAGTGCTTTCATCTCCGGCTGGCCTCGCCTGAGTTCGCTAGCGAAACTGCCGCCCCCTCCTTGGGGACGGGAGGTGTGCAATTAGCCTCGCTCCGCAGGAGGGAAACTGAGGCAGGCGGGCAGGGCGGCCAAAACAACAGGCCAAAGAAATGAAGGCTCAGCAGCTTCGCGCCGCGTCGGGCTGAACCCCAAATCCTGCCGGGAGAGGAGAAGGCTGGGGGGGGGGTTTTTTCCCCGTTTCAGACCTGCCTTGTAGAGGCGTTGGGCCCATCATCCCCAGCTTGAGCGGCCCATGGGGGCCAATGGAAGGAGAATTCTCGCAGGAAGAAAGTTCGCCCCGGACAGTTAAGAAAGAGGGAAAAACTGGATCTTGTTCGGGGGTATCTATAGGTAGTCCTCGACTTACGACAGTCTGTTTAGTGACCGCTTGAAGTTACCACGGCACTGAAAACAGCGACTTATGACTGTTTTTCCCGCTTAACAACCGTTGCGGCGTCCCCAGGGTCACGGGATCCAAATTGAGACACTTGTCACGGGATCCAAATTCGGACGCTTGGCAACCGACTCACATTTATGACGGTCACTTCACAAATGTCTCCCTTAGCCACATACATTCGGGGCCCTAGTGCGGTTGTCACCCGAGGACTTATCTGTATTCTTTTCGCCTTATGGACTAGAAACTTGGGGCTGCAGAGGCGTTGTTCCCCGTGGGGGAAATCTGGACCAAGGATGCCCTCTGCTCTTGGTTGGGTGACGATAAGCGAGCCCCTCAATCTGTGTCAGGCGTTTGTCAGGACGATGCGGTGTGTTGTTGCGTCAGTCCCTGCTCCCAAAAGGCTTGCACAAACACAATAATAGGTTTGGCCTCGATTTAAGATATACGTGATGTTCTCCTTTTGAATACTACGCCCACTACAACCTTAGCAGACCATTGGCTAATCTTGGGGGTTTGCACGTGCGTGGCAGAAAGAGAAAGCACTCTGTACATCCTCAGAGGCACTGTTTCCCAGGAGTCCTCGGGTTGAAACAAGTAAAATACGCCCGGCAGCAAACGAGGCTTCATTGGCCTTGTCTTGTCAACCCAAATCTGTGTGAGGAGGGTTGTGCAAACACAGACTGTTGCGTTTGCCGAGTAAACCAC
>NW_015389146.1:337377-352843 GCF_001527695.2 Protobothrops mucrosquamatus | reverse complement strand
TGGGGGTTTGCACGTGCGTGGCAGAAAGAGAAAGCACTCTGTACATCCTCAGAGGCACTGTTTCCCAGGAGTCCTCGGGTTGAAACAAGTAAAATACGCCCGGCAGCAAACGAGGCTTCATTGGCCTTGTCTTGTCAACCCAAATCTGTGTGAGGAGGGTTGTGCAAACACAGACTGTTGCGTTTGCCGAGTAAACCACGGTTAGTAAACCCCGAGGAAGTGTTTAATACAAACCCAGAGGGTGGTTTTGCATAACCCCTGAGGTCACAATGGAATCAGCTCGTGTTTGGCCCAGTAGGATACGGAAATCTAACCTGGTTCCATTAAATCTGCCCGAGGAAAAGGAGAACTCAGGAAACCACGAATCAGGGTTAGTGCATAGGGTTGACCACAGAGGAGACCCCCCCCCAAATGGGAATGACAGCTCAAAGTGGCCAGGTTGAAAATCTAAGAGGACTGAACGGTTTCCTCCAACTTGTTTCAGGTAGTCCTCGGCTTACGACCAGTTCGAAGTTATGACGGACCCGTAGTGAAGACACCATGCTGAAAACTATGAGATGATGAGTTCTAATTCTGCCTTAGCCATGAAAGCCGGCTGGGTGACTTTGGGCCAATGGCCAGGAGACGGTGAGTTCTAGTCCCGCCTTAGCCATGAAAGTCAACTGGGTGACTTTGGGGACTGTCCTCCTCTCTCAGCCCAACCTACCTCACAGGGTTGTGGTGTTGAGGAAACGAAGAGGAGGAGGAAGGAACATTAGCTGTGTTTGCTACCTTGAGTTATAAACATAACAAAGGCGGGATACAAATACAGGTAGTCCTCGACTTACAACCATTTGCTTAGTGACCGTTCAAAGCTACAACGGCACCGAAAAAAGTGACTTACGACCGGTTTTCACACTTACGACCGTCGCAGCCTCCCCCGTGGTCACGGGATCAAAATTCGGACACTTGGCCACCGACCTCACATTTATGACGGTCGCAGTGTCCCGGGGTCACGTGATCACCTTTTGCCACCTTCCGACAAGCAAAGCCAACGAAGAAGCCAGATTCATTTAACGGCCGTGTTACTAATTGAACAACTGGCGCAACTCCCTTAACAACTGTGGCAGGGAAGGTCGTAGAACGGGGCCAAACTTCACTTAACAAAGGGAATTTGGGGCTCAGTTGTGGCCGTAAGCCGGGGACCGCCTGAAAATAAATTAAAAATAAACCTGCCCCCCCCCTGTCCTGGAGACGGGACCCTAAAAATAAAACGGTAGGGCCGTTCCTCTCTTCCCGCCTCCCCCCCCCTCCTCCATTTTTCCCTCTCGGCTGCTTTTGGGACACCTTTGTTTTGATGGACAGAGGCGTTAAGCCAAGCTGGAAGTCCTTGCCTCCGCCTGGAGCCGAATCTTGGAGGCAGGATGGGTGGGGACCGGCTTGGAAAACTGGTCTTGGGACCAGTTGCAAGGCGGGTCCCGCACCGGCAGGCGATGGAGAAGCCGAAACGGAGGTGGGTCAAACGGGGTGCAGCTCAGATCAGACGCCAGCAACATCGCCAACACAGCTGCTTTGGGTCCCCAAAAGGGCTTTAAACACAGCCCGGATTTCTTTTTTTTTTTAAACCAACCAGGATTCCTAGCAAACCATCGGGCTAACGGTGTTTTCTCAACCCTGGGAACTTCTACTCCCAGAATCCCACAGCTAGCTTAAGATGGGTGGACTTCCACTCCCAGAATCCCCCAGCTAGCTTGATTTAAGATGGGTGGACTTCAACTCCCAGAATCCCTCAGCTAGCTTGATTTAAGATGGGTGGACTTCAACTCCCAGAATCCCCCAGCTAGCTTGATTTAAGATGGGTGGACTTCAACTCCCAGAATTCCCAGCTAGCTTGATTTAAGATGGGTGGACTTCAACTCCCAGAATCCCCCAGCCAGCAAGTTTTAAGATGGGTGGACGTCAACTCCCAGAATCCCTCAGCCAGCAAGTTTTAAGATGGGTGGACTTCAACTCCCAGAATCCCCCAGTTAGCTTGATTTAAGATGGGTGGACTTTAACTCCCAGAATTCTCAGCTAGCTTGATTTAAGATGGGTGGACTTCAACTCCCAGAATTCCCAGCTAGCTTGATTTAAGATGGATGGACTTCAACTCCCAGAATCCCCTAGTCAGCAAGCTTTAAGATGGGTGGACTTCAACTCCCAGAATCCCTCAGTTAGCTTGATTTAAGATGGGTGGACTTTAACTCCCAGAATTCCCAGCTAGCTTGATTTAAGATGGGTGGACTTTAACTCCCAGAATCCCCCAGCCAGCATGCTTTCTATTTATTTTATGGGGGTGGGAAATCAATTTAAGTGAGAATAGGAGACCAGACATATTAAAGCAGGGGTCTTCAAACTTGGCCCTTGTATGACTTGTGGACTTCAACTCCCAGAATTCTGGCAATTGAAGTCCACAAGTCACAAAAGGGCCAAGTTTGAAGACCCTGGTTATTAAAGCACGCTGGCTGAGGAATTCTGGGAGTTGAAGTCCACCCATCTTAAAGTTGCCAAAGTTGAAAAACCTTTGGCTAACTGCTACTCTCTTTCTGTGTTGTGTAAGCCAAGCCATCAAAGCCCAGGACACAACCTTCCCCTGTGGCTTACTTACTTAACCGTCATTTGCTCCAGAAACTAACCCTGGCTAGATTTATGCAACTCGCTAAGCTGAAACGCCTGGTTAAATGGAGTTTAGTTTTGTTTGCTTTGCCGTAATCTCTTGGAGCTTTGTTTGATATTTTGGTCTTCCGGTGGATTGTGTTCTTTTGTGTGTTGTTGTTTTCCTTTAGTCCTCAGCCAGCCTGAGTCATTTAGGAGTTGGGTTGGCCTATTAAATAAAGCAAGATCACAACTGCGGGTTGTGGAGTTGTCACTGACAAGAAATGTTCCTGGCCATCTCTCACGCAGTGGGGGTAGATCCAGCGGTTTATATAACCTGGTTCCGCGGCTTCCGATTTTGAGGAATCTCACTCGGTGTAGCTTATTCCACAGACCACAATTAAGCCAAATTAAGATTCCTGGCGGGAAGATGGCCCTTTCACTGGCTTGAGTGGATGGGGCACTAGTACAGGCAGTCCCCAACTTACGACCACAATGGAGGCCCAAATTTATGTTGCTAAGTGAGAAATTTGTTAAGTGAGTTTTGCCCTATTCTACGACTTTTCTTGCCACATTTGTTAAGTGAATCGCTAAAGTTGTTAAGATAATAACACAGTTGTAAAAGTGAATCCAGCTTGTCCCAGAATTCCCTAGCCAGCTTGATTTAAGACGGGTGGACTTCCACTCCCAGAATTCCCCAGCCAGCGTGCTTTAACATGGGTGGAGTTCCACTCCCAGAATTCCCTAGCCAGCTTGATTTAAGACGGGTGGACTTCAGCTCCCAGAATTCCCCAGCCAGCGTGCTTTAACATGGGTGGACTTCCACTCCCAGAATCCCCCAGCCACGGGGAACATCTGTGCAGCCAAACCTCAGTTCTGCATGCAGATTTTTCGGAAAACCGTTTTGCACGGAGTGAAGATCCCGTTTGCCGTAAGAGCTGTGCCAGGCAGACGGGCTCCGGCTGATGATTAAAACCGGCGCAACGGCTGAAGGAGAAGTTGGCTTGCAACGCCTCCTGGGCCCGGGTGCAGGTGACGACAGAACAAGCCGTGGCTTGCAGCAGTTTCGTTGCGTACGGCCTGCTAACAGTTCACAAAACCGTTTCACTTGCTTCAAGCCCCCCCCCCCGCTCCCCAACAACCCCAGGCAGACAAGCGGTCCTTCCGAAGGGCTGTCCTGGCTCCAGCAGGCCGAGGTTTGCACTCTGCACATGCCCAGGCTGCCCTGGGTGAATCTTTTCTGTCCCAGCAGGCCTACGAAGACATCTTTTTGAAAAGTTTATAAAGTCAGGTCTAATTTTATGATCTTTTTTTTTGGGTGTGTGCCACCGTTGTGAAGCCAATCACGGCAGTCATTAAGTGAATCATGAGGTCGTTAAACAAACCCCGCTTCTCCCATTGACGTTGCTTGTCGGAAGCCTGCTGCGAAGGGGAATCACAGGAGCCCAGGATGCAACTGTTAAATACATACCGGTTGCCAAGCGCCCAAATTTTGATCATGCAACTGTGGGGATGGTCATAACTGCGAGGACCAGCCGTAAGTTAACCTGTTTTCATTGCCATTATAACTTCGAACACTCTCTAAACCAGGGGTCTTCAAACGTGGTCCTTTTATGACTTGTGGACTTCAACTCCCAGAATTCCTCAGCCAGGCACGTGTGCCTGGCTGAGGAATTCTGGGAGTTGAAGTCCACAAGTCATAAAAGGACCACGTTTGAAGACCCCCCTGCTCTAAACTAACATTTGTAAGTGAAGGACTGCCATCCAAGTCCAGGACATTAGGGTAACCCTGCCAATTGTGGTCACTGAACAGACCACAGTTAAACAAGCAATCGTTTGCAATGTGCGGTTTCTGGGTTGCAAAGCCATTAAATTCCGTAATGAAACGTGATGGGCAAAGTCTGAAACGGAATAAAATATGGCAGAATATGCCAGCGAGAAATAAACAGAGGTGTGGCATTCAAAAAAGACACAAGCTGGGAAGCAAATGAATTAAAGTGATTATTACGGTTTTAGGCTAGCATAGAGATGACTCCGAAAGAAAGCTTCATACATACATTATGCTCTTAATTTTTGTAGGAAGCTGAGATTGCAAAATCGCTGATTAATATTTATATAACTCCACCTGAAATATGAGGTAAAGCGATCGAGCAGCACGTCGGTGTGGTTTTCTCAAAAACTCACAAAAGCAAGTTGTTCCTTCTCTTCCGAAATGCTTTCTCACCCTTCCTAGCCGGGGCTTCTCCTGGTGGTGCCATTTTCCTACTTAAAATCATTGCAAGCATCCCCGTGATCACGTGATCAAAATTCAGACTTTTGGCAACCGACGTGTGTTTATGACAATTATAAGTGTCCTGGGGGTCACACAAAAATAGAAACGCTAAGAAAATTACAACACAATGATGGTTTGACCAAAAGGTACAGGTATGTTCAGATAAAGTCATAAAATCCATCCATAAAACCATAACAACCCAAACTATTACAAACTACCAATATTAATGATCTTCAACTACTGATGATATCAATCATAATCACTCTTCACCATGCCTGGCTCCCGATGGGCTGCACGCCGGGTGCCAAGCCACCATCGCTTCTTGAACAAACCACCATTGCGTTTGTGAAATGCGCCACAGGTCAAGCCAAGGCTTGCCAACCCCAGTTGCTGCCTTTCCACGTTGCAGCAAGCTGCTGGGATGAGCTTGTGAGGGGCTAGGTTTAGCAAAGGACTCCCCCCCCGCCCGCCCCAACTCCCGTGGCAAACCACCTTTGCACCCGAAGCCCAGATGGGATTTCAAGGTAACAACAAATGCATGTATTTTTTTTTTATTGAAAATTTTATAAAAGTTTTACAATATACCTCCCCCCCTCCCCAGAACCCACCCTTCCCCTCCCCCCTCCCCCCCCGACTTCCCAGAGCCAATCACAGGGTTAACAATACAATAACCATACTCTGTCTAACATTAATCACTATTAGATTAACAAATCTATACCATCCTTTAACTCTCTTTTAAACAAACATATTAAACACAATAATTATAACATCTTATTACTAATTATAGATAAAAATAAACCCCATTAACACTCTAAAGTTTACTCAAAAAACAAACGAAACTTTTTAGTTCCATATTTACTCTCAATAAATGCATGTATTGATAAACCCGGGTTAATGTTCAGTAGGGCGGCCTTCGTGCCACAAGCGATGCCTTTGCAAGCCAAGCAGGAACTGAGGCCGGGGGAACCGTTATTCTCTTCATTCTTTCTTTCTTTCTTTTTCTGTTCTTTTCTTTTTAAATCCGAATTAACACCCGCCGGGGAAATCCGACTTGGCCGGCTCACCGTTCCTCGCGCGCCCTCTGGCGGCAGCCGCGGGATCGCCACGAAAGGGACCCGGAAGCGGCGCCGGGCTGGAAAGCGAGCAGCGGCGGCGGCGGCGGGGTCGGCCAGGTCGGGGCGGTGCGTGGCTTTTAGGGGCGGTGGGCGAGCAAAGCAGCCTGGCCTTGGTGCACCGGGCTCCCGGGAGGCGTCTGCGGGCCTCGGGGGTCTTCCCGGGCCGGGGGCTGCATTGCAAGAGCGAGCGCGGTGCTTGGAGATCCCCGGGGCGCGCGGATTTGCGCTCGGGCAGCCCCCGAGCCTGGGAGGGGTCCAGAGAAGCGAGGGATGGCTCTGAAGCCGGGCGGGGGGCTTGGGAAGGGGGCAAGGCGGTGTGTGTGGGGGGGATACCCTGCTATGGCCCCTTTGAGCCGTCCCCAAACCTGGTTTGCCTTTGCTTGGGAAGCTTTGGGCCCCCGCGGGCGCCCCTGGGTCCTGCTGAAGGCCGCGGGGCGCACGCGCGGACCTTCCGCGATCCATTCCCTCCCTTGAGTGGATCGTCCCTGCAAACAAATCCGAAACCAGGTTAAAGTAGGACAGGGGTCTTCAAACTTGGCCCTTTGATGACTTGTGGACTTCAACTCCCAGAACGCCTGGCTGAGGAATTCTGGGAATAATAATAATAATAATAATAATAATAATAATAATAATAATAATAATAATAATAATAATAATAAAGTTGGAAGGGACCTTGGAGGTCATCTAGTCCAACCCCCTGCTCAGGCAGGAAACCCTATACCATTTCAGACAAACGGCTGCCCAGTCTCTTCTTAAAAACTTCCAGTGTTGGAGCATTCGCCGCTTCTGGAGGCAGGTTGTTCCACTGGTTAATTGATCTCACTGTCATGAAGTTTCTCCTGAGTCCTATGAGGAGAAGGGCGGGGTACAAATTAAATTATTATTATTATTATTATTATTAGTTCTAGGTTGCTTCTCTCCTTGATCAGTTTCCATCTGTTGCTTCTCGTCCTGCCTTCAGGCGCCTTGGAGAATAGCTTGACTTCCTCTTCTTTGGGGCAGCCCCTGAGATACTGGAAGGCTGCTATCATGTCCCCCCTCGTCCTTCTCTTCATTAAACCAGACATGCCCAATTCCAGCCACCGTTCCTTATATGTTTTAGCCTCCAGTCCCCTAATCATCTCTGTTGCTCTTCTCTGCACTCTTTCTAGAGTCTCAGCATCTTTTTTACATCGTGGTGACCAAAACTGGATGCAGTGTTCCAAGGGTGGCCTTACTAAGGCCTTGTAAAGTGGTATTAATACTTCACATGATCTTAGTTGAAGTCTAGAAGTCATCAAAGGGCCAAGTTTGAAGACCCCTGAAGTAGGACACAGCATGGCTGGGAGGGACCTCCAGTAGGCCACCCGAGTGGGACCCTGACATCGAATTGGGCTGGATCGGATCGAAACCGAGTACAGGTGGTGCTCGGCTTAAGACCACCATTGAGCCTATCGTTTCTGTCGCTAAGCGGGACGGGGGGGTATCCAAGCGACTGTTGCTTCATTTTACGATCGTTTTGGCAAACGGTTGTTATTAATCCCTGCAGTTTTTAAGTTAGTAACCCGGTTGTTAAGTGAATCCGGCTTCCCCCATTGACCTTGCTTGTCAGAAGGTTGCCCAAGGGGATGACGTGACCCCCCGGGGAGATGGCAACCGTCATAAGTACCAGTCAGTTGCCAAGCGTCTGAATTTTGATCATATGTCCATGAGGATGCTGCAACGGTCGTAAGTGTGAAAAGGGGTCCTATGTCACTTCATCCAGGGCCATTGTAACTTTGGTCACTAAACGAATGGATGTAAACCGAGAACTATCCGTAGTGGTGAATTGGATTGGGTCGGTGACGGTACGTTGAGCATAACAATATCTGATCTTTTTCATGTGTGCCTCCCAGGCTTCGCTATGGGGTCAAGAGGGGGAGAGCCCTGGGCTGCCACCATTGAGGCTTTCCGCCTGTCCCCCACGGCGTTCCTGTTGTCCCACGGGACCGGAGACACCTTTGGGGCCGACCTGTTGAATGAACTACGGAGCGAAAGGCTAGGGGAAGCAATCAAGGTATATATACACGCCCTGCTTTTCGGTTACAAAAGTAGGATAGCAACTTTAGGAGGGTGGACTTCAGCTCCCGGAATTAAGACCCTGGGCCAGCGTACTAGCTAGGGAATTCTGGGGATTGAAGGCCACTCATCTTAAAACGTACTAGCTGGGGAATTCTGGGAGTTGAAGTCCACCCATCTTAAAATATGCTAGCTGGGGATTCTGGGAGTTGAAGTCCACCATCTTAAAATATGCTGGCTGGCGTTTTCTGGGAGTTGAAGTCCACTTTTAAAACGTACTAGCTGGGAATTCTGGAAGTCCACCCATCTTAAAGCATGATAGTTGGGGATTCTGGGAGTTGAAGTCCACCCATTTTATAGCATGCTAACTGGGAATTCTGGGAGTTGAAGTCCACTCATCTTAAAACATACTAGCTGGGAATTCTGGGATTTGAAGTCCACCCATCTTAAAATATGCTGGCTGGCGTATTCTGGGAGTTGAAGTCCACCCATCTTAAAGCATATTAGTTTGGGATTCTGGGAGCTGAACTCCACCCATCTTAAAGCAGGCTAGCTGGGGAATGCTGGGACTTGAAGTCCACCTCTCTTGAAGCTGCTGAGGTTCAGGAATTGAGGCTCACCATTTTCTGGCTGCCTCCACATTCCTTCACCATCGTCCCCTCTTTTTCCCGCCTTGCAGCTCTCCATCCTGTCTCTCTTCTTGGAATATCCCACCCTGCTGTGCCCCGATGCCAAGACGGGCCGGGAAGCGGCAGCCTCCCTCCTCTCCCTCTTTGCCCAGCTGAATCTCTCTCCCAAACACGTCAGCCTCCGCTGTTCCCTGCTCTTCGCCGCGGAAACGGTCCTGGTGGCGACCGACAGCCTGGGCGAAGACTGCCCGACCTCGCACGAGCTGCTGTCTGTACTGCTCCATCTGGTGTCCGACCCGAATGACAGCCGTGGGGGAATCGCCGAGCGGCCTGTCCGTGCCGCGGCTTGCGAGTGCCTGCGAGAACTCGAGAGCTGCTACTCGGGGTTCCTGTTGCACCGGCTGGAGATCCTGCGGTCTCTGCAGCAGCAGGAGGTCTCCAGCGTCCACCAGGGCTACACCCTGCTCTATAGCGTGGCGCTGCGGAACGCCGTTCTCCTCCTGGCCCGGAGTGGAGAAGGGTGCCTGGGAGACCTCCTGGCCAGTAATGGAGAGTTGATGTGGGAGGCTACGAAGGAAGTTGGCAAGCTCTCGCCAGCGGGTCTCGACCAGCTGGTCCTCTTACCGTCCGCGGCGGACCTTAAGGAGTTGAAGTTGGTGCTCTCGGCTCTTCTGGAGAGCAGTTATCTGTTCACCTCCGCGGCACAGAGCCACCTTCTGTGCCATCTGGCTCAGGCGGTGAGCGTGGTGCGCACCCAGTCGCCGGTGATTTTCAAAGCCCAGCTGGCGCGTCTCTTCGGCACGTCCAGCGTGACTCTGGAACACGCCATCCTGCAGCTGAAATCGTTCTTCACCGACAGCCTCTTCACGGCCGAGGACGAGTCCTTCCTCCTGCGGCACCTGGTGGGGCTGGCGCAGCACCCGGCTCTCCCAGATGCCGTGAAGCTTTTCCACTTGGATTGCCTTTTGCACTTCCCCGAAAACCGGCCGCTGGTCTCAGGAACCGACGAACGGCTGCCAGTTCTGCTCACGCCGCGGGCTACCTCGGGTCTTTTTCCAGGGTTCTTCCAAGATCAGGGGACCGTCCTGGCCAGGATGAATTTGCTGTGCCTCGTGTGCGTGGAGAACGAGGGGCCCAGTGCCGAACGTGGGGCGGGTTACCTCCTGGAGCACGTCCTGGCCCTTGGAGGCCTCGTGGCCCGCGACGGAGGATTGGACGCCACCCGGCTTTTTTTCCAAGCAGCCTTCATTTTTGCCCAATATTTTGGCTCTCTGGCCCAGCCCATGGCAGAACTCACCCGTTGCCTGCTGGATCTCTACCGTCGCAACTGCACCTTAGCCCCGAACATCATCAATCTGTTGGATGAGACGTGGAGAACGGATGAGTCCCCCTGGGCCAGGAGCCTCGCCCAGGCCCTGCAAGAATTTGTCGTGAGCATCCCCTTGCAAGAGCAAGACCTGAGTTGGCATCTCAAGATTTTAGCCCGGCTGGCAAAGGAGAAGGAAGTTCCCCAAGCCAGCACCATGCAGTTCTTAGCTCGCCTGGTCACCTCGGGGAAACTTGGAGACTGGTGCTCCGGCCAGATCCTTCTCAGCGTCTGCCGTAATCTGATGGTGCGCCATCCCTCGCCCGCCTTGTCCCAGCTGGCAGCCCTCCTGCATGCCATCTCCCTGGGCCACACAGATGTGGACGTCCAAGACCGGGCTGGCTTTTATTACACCCTACTCACCAACCTGTCCAGTGAAAAATTAAGATCCGTGCTGGTCCCCGTAGTTCCCGTCAAGACTCGGTCACTCTCCTCGTCCATCGTTGCCGACAGCGAAAGCTTCGTGGCTGCGTTGACGGTGCACCCGGTGGATCCGGCCCCTTTGAGGCTGCAGCGTGTCGAGATCACAGGGGACACCCCTGCGGTTCCTCCCGCCGAGCAGGAGGTGGACGGGCACTGCCAGTGGTTGCTGGCAACCCGCTCTCCCTCGTGGCTCAGTTTGGAGTACCGGCTGGTCCACGCGGGGCCTGGCACGCCTCCCTACGACCTGCTCCTCTGCGTGGTGCTTCGGTTCACCTGCACCAGCCGGCATTACGAGCCGGTCCCCGAACTCTGCATTCCGTGCCTTGCCGTGCATCGCCCACCCCCGACGGTGAAGCTGACACTGCAGCCGCGTTGCCCGTACCCAACCCAGCTGAACGTTTCTGCCCTGTATACAACGCAAGACGGATTGACGCGTTGGAGTCAGCTGGAACACCTGGAGGTGTCCTTTCCCGATCTTTTCCTACCCCTGCCAGTCCCTGCCTGGTCTTCAGAGAAACTTTGCCAGCTTTTTGATGCGCTCTGGCAGTGCCTGCACCCCAACACCAAAGAGGCACACGCCGAGAGTCTTACGGTGTGGCCCCTGCCGCCCCGATCCTTAGAAGGTTTACTGCGTGACCAGTTTGGCAGGTATATCCTGGCTGAGCATGCCGACGAGTATAAGATCGCCCTGACTTTACCGCCTCGGGATCACATCCTCCTACAGGTGCGGAGTGTGGACGATTCGGCACGGGTGACCATTCGCACCGACAACTGGAAACTCCTGCCTTCACTTAACCACTATTTGCAGAGTCTGGTGAAGGCCGACTGACACCGCAGCGCTCCTGTGAGTGAAGGGAGAGGAGTCCCTCTCACGTGTTTTGGGGTGGAATTCTAAAATTCTCAGAAATGTCCCCAATAAAAATTTATCATTTGTAACCCCAAAATTGGATAGAGGAATATAATTTGGGGAGGCCGTGCATTTTGGCATTGTAAGACCTGTGGACTTCAACTCCCAGAATTCTGAGGGAGGATTTCGCCCTCCCTCTGACCCAGGGGTGGATCCCTGGCTGGGGGGCGGAGCAAACAACAGTGCTGGCTGAGGAATTCTGGGAGTTGAAGTCCACAAGTCATCAAAGGGCCAGGTTTGAAGAGCCCTGGACTAGTCTAAGGAAGAGGAAGATGAGGGGAAAGATGATGGCAATCTTCCAATATGTGGGGGGCCGTCATAGAAACAAGGGGGGGGGGGTTCAAGCTATTCTCCAAAGCTCCTGAAGGCCGGACAAGAAGCAACGGATGGAAACTAATCAAGGAGAGAAGCAACCTGGAACGGAGGAGAAAGTCCTTCACTTACAACTGTTAGTTTAGAGCAGGAGGTCTTCAAACTTGGCCCTTTGATGACTTGTGGACTTCAACTCCCAGAATTCCTCAGCCAGGTACGCTGGCTGAAGAATTCTGGGAGTTGAAGTCCACGTGTCTTAAAGTTGCCAAAGTTGAGGACCCCTGCTCTAGGGTCTCCTGCTTGAGCAGGGGGGTGGACTGGAAGACCTCCAAGGGCCCTTCCAGCGCTAAGGGTCTCCTTTATGTTATCTTAAGGCTCCCTCCCTCCCACCCGGGGGTGGATCCCTGGGCGAGGGAGGATCTCCTCCTCCCTCCCTCCTACCCGGGGGTGGATCCCTGGGCGAGGGAGGATCTCCCCCCTCCCTCCCACCCGGGGTGGATCCCTGGGTGAGGGAGGATCTCCTCCCACCCTCCTACGGGGGTGGGGGTGGGGGTGGATCCCTGGGCGAGGGAGGATCTCCTCCCTCCCTCCCTCCCACCCGGGGGTGGATCCCTGGGTGAGGGAGGATCTCCTCCCTCCCTCCTACCTGGGGGTGGATCCCTGGGCGAGGGAGGATCTCCTCCCTCCCTCCCTCCCTCCTACCCGGGGGTGGATCCCTGGGCGAGGGAGGATCTCCTCCCACCCTCCTACGGGGGTGGGGGGTGGGGGTGGATCCCTGGGCGAGGGGCGATCTCCTCCCTCCCTCCCTCCTACCCGGGGGTGGATCCCTGGGCGAGGGAGGATCTCCTCCCTCCCTCCCTCCTACCCGGGGGTGGATCCCTGGGCGAGGGAGGATCTCCTCCTCCCTCCCACCCGGGGGTGGATCCCTGGCCGGGGCGGGGCCGTCGGGCAGCGGGAAGACGCGCGAGGCTCGCCATGGCCGCCGTAGAGCGGAGCGCGGCGCGGCTGGCGCTGGCTTCGCTGCCGGGGGCGCCCCGGGAGCCGCTGCACCTGCTCCCCTGCTCCATCCAGCACGACGGCCCCGCCGCCGTGGCGCGCTACTTTGCGCCCGCCGTCCGACGCGACCCAGAGGCCCCAGACGGTAGGCACGCGGGCTGCAGCAAAGTCCGGCCCGGACCCGCAAAAGCTGCAAAAGCAATCCTGAACCCCGGTCCCCCCCCTCCCTTCTTCCTTGCGCGCAAGGAGGGGGACCAGCGCAGGGCGCGGAAAGATGCCCGGAAGGAGCCTTTTGCAACCTGGCGCCCTCCGTTTTGGAGAGCGTTGCAAGCCCTCTTCCCCCAGTTCAGAATTCGGAATAGAGCTGGAAGGGACCTTGGAGGTCTTCTAGTCCAGCCCCCTGCTCAAGCAGGAGACCCTATATGCCGTTTTAGACGGGGGGGGGCTGCCCATTCCCTTCTTAAAAGCCTCCCGTGATGAAGCCCCCGCAACTTCTGGTGGCAAGCTGTTCCACTGGTTAATTGTCCTCACTGTCCGGAAGTTTCACCTTAATTCCAGGTTGCTTCTCTCTGGTCAGTTTCCAACCATTGCTTCTTGCGCGCAAGGAGGGGACCAGCGCAGGGCGCGAAAAGATGCCCGGAAGGAGCCTTTTGCAACCTGGCGCCCTCCATTTTGGAGAGCATTGCAACCCCAGTTCAGAATCGGAATAGAGCTGGAAGGGACCTTGGAGGTCTTCTAGTCCAGCCCCCTGCTCAAGCAGGAGAACCTATACCATCTCAGACAAGTGACTGTCTAGTCTCTTCTTAAAAACCTCCAGTGATGGAGCGCCCACTATTTCTGGTGGCAAGCTGTTCCACTGGTTAATTGTCCTCACTGTCTGGAAGTTTCTCCTTAATTCCAGGTGGCTTCTCTCTTTGGTCAGTTTCCAACCATTGTTTCTTGTCTTTGCCTTCTGGTGCTTTGGAGAATAAGTTGACCCCCCCCTCTTTTGTGGCAGCCCCTCAAATACTGCAGTGCTGCTATTCAGAGGGACTACAATTCCCATTCTGCCTGGCTGGTCGCCGAGGTCAGAAAGGGTGCGATCCAATATGAGAATTGGGACATCAGCCCTTCTGAGAACCCACCTTGTGAATTTGGGGTTATTGTATTGTGTGAATCGGACCTGGAAGTCTCCAAATTGGTTTCTGAAGCCGAAGATGGGTGGACTTCAACTCCCAGAGTGCTCCAGCCAGCAAATTCTGGGAGTTGGAAGTCCACCCATCTTCCAGCTGCCAAGCTTGAGAAAAACTGGGTTAGTGGGAGAAGCTCTCCTTTATATGCGGGTTTTAAATTTAATCCTTGCCTACCGTTTCAGAATTGCAGCCTCTTTTGTCCTTGAAACATTTGGGGTGTCTGTCAAAATCTCTCCCCATTTTTTAATAAGATGCAAGAGATGCTAATTGTCTCACTGTAGAATCTGCTCAATGGCTCAAAGCCAACCCCCAGAATTTTTTTTTAAAAAAGGAGGGTCCCCAAGATTTGGGACCATCAGTTTCACCCCCACTTCAGAAGTATCCATTAACCTGCAGAATGTGAAAGAGTACCAGAATTGAACATTATAGGTGAAACTTGGAGCTGTGTCCACACAACGCCGTGAACAGATGAAGGTTAATCTTGATTTATTTTTTGTGCTTTATTAGCTTTTGATTCCTTGTGTTTAGTATGAATCCACTTGATTTTCATTTTGGAGAATTATAATTAGGAAGATAATACCTAATAATAAACCCGACTGCTCTTGAGAAGGCCAGATCCTGAAGTTGAAACTCAAGTACTTTGGCCACCTAATGAGAAGGAAGGACTCACTGGAGAAGAGCCTAATGCTGGGGAAGATAATAATAATAATAATAATAATAATAATAATAATAATAATAATAATAATAATAATAATAATAATAATAATAATAAAGTTGGAAGGGACCTTGGAGGTCATCGAGTCCAACCCCCTGCCCAGATGGAGGGCAATAGAAGAAGGGGACGACAGAGAAGGAGGTGGCTGGATGGAGTTCCTGAAGCAGCAGGCGTGAGCTTCAATGGACTCCAGAAGATGGTAGAGGACAGGAAGGCCTGGAGGAACGTTGTCCATGGGGTCACGATGGGTCGGACACGACTTCGCAATGAACAACAACAACAAACACCCTATCATGTGTTTTTTGTAATTTAATTAGTACGCCTGTTATTTCTAGTTTGCTACTGATGTTTTGATTCAGTTCCTTTATTATTGTGTGGTTAGTGTGCTATGGGAAAAAAAAATAAGGGGTCTTGTGAATGCAGCCGCACCCTGCTTGAGTCTCATCGCGGTGGCTTCTCTCCTCCCTGTCGCCCTCATCCAGGAGAGGCTTCCGTGTCCTTCCGTGGCCGAAGCCTGAAGGGCAAGGAAAGCTGTCTTCCCAAAGGATATGTCGGATTAGTGCTGGAAGAAGCCAACTTAGGCCTAACATTGAAGGTTTGTTCCTGGAATGGGATGTGGGGAAGACAAGGCAAAGAGACACTGCCGAGGAACAGTCAGATAAGAGGCAGCTGAGCCTTCAGCTGCACAATGGATGGAGAAAAGAGACTCAGGTTTTCCCTTGGCCGTGGAGACATCCTTAGACGACCTTGGCGGCCTTCCTGCGGCCCTCCCGGACCTGGGGGCCTTCTGGTAGCCTCGGCGGCCTTTAAGAACTGGACCAGCGGCCCCGATGGCCCTCCCAATGGCCCCTTGGCAACCCACTCTGGCCGCGGTGGCCTTCGGGCTGCTCTTCTAGCAGTCCCGGTGGC
>NW_015389146.1:320493-334635 GCF_001527695.2 Protobothrops mucrosquamatus | reverse complement strand
GGACTGACCTAGGGTGAATTTTAAATAGGGATAATTTTTAATGATTTTAATAAGAGACACAGCTACAAATATTTGGTTTTTAATTGGCTTTTATTGGGGAAATGTACTATGTTGTTTTAATATGCTGTGAGCCGCCCTGAGTCCCGTGGGGAGAAGGGCGGCATATAAGTCTTAAAAATAAATAAATAATAAATAAATAGAAGGGACCTTCCCTAGTTCCTCAGGCTGTACAAGGGGGAAAATATAAATCTATGGAAAGATTGTGTGCGCAGGGGTATGTGGGAAAGACCTTGGGAGATGGAGCAAAAAGATCCTGCTTAGGAACGGTCAGATAAGAGAGAGCATAGCCCTCAGCTGTGTAACAGGTAGGGTGAGAGGCTCAGAAGGCTGTAAAGTGGGGGTAGAATCTAGATCTATGGGAAGAATAGAATAGAATAGAAATACAATAAGAATAGAATAGCAGAATATAGAATAGAAATTAGAATAGAAAATAGGTCAGATAAGAGACAGCATAGCCCTCAGCTGTGTAACAGGCAGGGTGAGAGGTTCAGATGGGACCCTCCCTAGTTTCTCAGGCTGTAAAGGCGACGGCGGGAAAATTGTACTCTCAAACTTCCAAGAATCTTTGAATGTAGCTTTACCGTAAGATAGAATTAGTTCATCAAGTTGTGATTCCTATCCTTATCCGCGAGGCCCACACTTCCATACTGGGCTAGAGGTGGAGAAATAGATCCAGTGCTCCCTGCCAACAACACCCCCTTTTTCTGCCCCCCCCCCTGTACCCAGGAACGGGAAGTGAGTGTGAAATCCACTTTTGATTCCCTGACCGTGTGGAACCTGGAACAGGCGCCAACTAACAGCGATGAGATCTTCATGGCTCTTGCTTGGCCTAAGATTGCTCAAGGGGTGAGTGTTGGTTGACTTCGGCATCAAGAGAGGGAGGGGAGTCCTCCAGACTACAACTCCCAGAATTCCTTCAGTCTCCCTGAGAATTCTGGGAGTGGAAAGTCCGCTCTGTGGCTGGAAGGCACTATGAACTAGCTTTGGGGGTAGGCAACCTTGGCTCTTTTATGACTCGTGGACTTCAACTCCCAGAATTCCTCAGCCAGCATGGGGGAAACTATGGCCCCCTTCATGACTAGTGGACTCCAACTCCCAGAATTCCTGAGCCAGCCATGCTGAGGGGAAAGGGAGAGGTTTCCAAGCTGAGCCAGGCTGGCTCAGGAATTCTGGGACTTGAAGTCCACAAGTCATGAGGGGGCCATAGTTTCCCTCATGCTGGCTCAGGAATTCTGGGAGTTGAAGTCCACGCGTCATAAAAGAGCCAAGGTTGCCTATCCTAGCTTAATGAAGCCTAGGTGCCTTCCAGCCAAAGCGGACTTCCACTCCCAGAAGTCTCAGGGAGGCTGAAGGAATTCTGGGAGTTTGATCCAGAACCGTGAAACAGGATTGAGACGGAATCGAAAAAACGGATTTTGCGATCCACGTAAAGCCACGTGGGATTGTTTTTTCCCCCGGTTTTGGCTTGTATAGGTAATGCAAACTGTAGCAACCCTTTTAAAAATACAACACCGGAACAGACAAAATGGATGCAGGAAACCGGCAGAGCAAAGGGTGAACTGTAATACTGAGGGCTAGAAACTTGATTTTAGTTTGAAACTTGATTTTGGTTTGTCTACTGGGCATCTGCTAGATTTTCAGGGTTTTTTTTACTTTAGGATTATAGGAGTTCATTCCTGCTCTGAAGATTACAGGCAGTCCTCGACTTAATGGCAGAATTTGACTCAGAAATTCTGTTGCTAAGGGATGTGGTTGTTAAGGGAACCATGCTCCATTTTATGACGGGGTTTTTTCCCTGTCATGATCGTGAAGCAAATCAAATCTGGCTTTCCCCATTGACTTTGCTTGCCTGAAGCCCCCCGATAAAATTTGTCAATGGGGACCAGGAGACTCTGAGAGGCCTCTTGCCACATGCCTGAATTTTGAGGGGATGCTGTGATGGTCGTAAGTGTGAGGACTGTCGTAAGTCACTTTTTTTTTTCCAGTGATGGAACTTCACAGGGGTTAAAACAGTCGTTAAGTCGAGGACTACCTGTATGCATTTTGGCACAAGCTAAGGCCACTGATTTTTCTGTGTGGGTCTGCTTGCAGCTCCATGCCCCCGTGACGGAGGAAGAGTGAGGAAGATCACAGCGTTGTCTGAAGTGGTCCTCGAGAAAATACGTTGTACTCCGACTTAAAATGAGGACTTGGGTGGGAAAGAACACGGAATAAACTTCGGCCTCTTTTTGCTGTGTTAAGAACGTCGCTTCGCTTACTCCAGGGGTCTTCAAACGGTCTTTTATGACTTGTGGACTTCAACTCCCAGAATTCCTCAGCCAGCGTGCCTGGCTGAGGAATTCTGGGAGTTGAAGTCCACAAGCAGGGATCTTCAAACTTGGCCTGTTTATGACTTGTGGACTTCAACTCCCAGAATTCTTCAGCCAGTGTGCCAGGCTGAGGAATTCTGGGAGTTGAAGTCCACAAGTCCTAAAAGGGGCCAAGTTTGAAGACCCTTGGCCTACTCATTTTCCTTCCAAACTAAATTTGCAATTTATAATATTGTACAGCCTCTGGGAAAAACTGCCGCTTCCCATGGATCTTGGGCTGAGTTTTAATTATTTTTTGGGTTTTTATTTTTATTTTATTTTTTTGCTTCTGAGGGCTTTATTCCCACAGTGATTTGAGCACATCTTCTTTCCAACTGCAGACGAACAAGATTCTATTTAAATTTTTTGATGCCGGCTGGGTGCTCCTAGTGCTGCTAGCATTTTAAAAAGATAATAAAATCATCATTTCCAAACTAGTGGTATTCTGACTTTGAGCTCTGCAGTCAACTCTTTCGGGCCCAGAACGGGGAGAGGGAGGCTGCCAAAGAATCCCAACGTTTTATGAGAAATTAGCATCGCCACATGGCTTTTTCATTTTGTAAGGTCAAACTTCTTTCTTGAAAATTTGAGATTTTCATTGCAATTCAGAAAAAAACAACTCTGCTTTGCAAATCCATTTTCTTTGGATCCTGCTTTCCATATCAAGAGGAAGATAGGAAGGAAAGAAGGGATAAAGAAAGGGACAAAGGAAAGAGGTAAGAATAGAAAAGGAGGAAGGAAGGAGGGAAAAACAGGAGGAAAGAAAAAGGGGATAAAGGGACAAAGGAAAGAGGTAAGAATAGAAAAGGAAGGGATAAAGGGACAAAGGTAAGAATAGAGGGAGGGAGGGGAAAAAACGAAAAAAAAAGTGGGATAAAGGGACAAAGAGGTAAGAATAAAAAATGAAGGGAAAAACAGGAAGGAAGAAAAAGGGATAAAGGGACAAAGGAAAGGAGAGGTAAAAATAGAAGGAAGGGAAAAACAGGAAGAAAGAAAGGGATACAGGAAAGAAGAGGTAATAGAAGGTAGAGAAAAAACAGGAAGGGAGGGGATAAAGAAGGACAAAGGAGGTAAGAATAGAGGAAGGAAGGAGGGAAAAATAAAAGATAAAGGGACAAAGGAGGTAAGGAAGGAGGGAAAAACAGGAAGAAGGGATAAAGACAGGAAAGAAGGTAATGGAAGAAGGAAGGGAGGGGATAAAGGGACAAAGGAAAAGTAAGAGAAGGAAGCAGGGAAAAACAAAAGGGGATAAAGACAGGAAAGGAGAGGTAAGAATAGAAGGAAGGGAGGGAAAACAGGAAGAAAGGGAGGGGATAAAGAAGGACAAAGGAAAGGAGGTAATAGAAGAGGGAGGGAGGGAAAAAACGAAGGAAGAAGGATAAAGGGACAAAGGAAAGGAAGTAAGAATAGAAGGGAGGAAAGGAAAAAACGAAGGAAGAAGGATAAAGGGACAAAGGTAAGAATAGAAGGAAGAGATGGAAAAAGGACAGGAGAAGTAAGAATAGAAGGAAGGGAGGGGAAAAAACGAAGTAAGAAAGGATAAAGAGGGACAAAGGAAATAAGGTAAGAATAGAAGAAGGAAGGAAAAACAGGAAGAAAGGGAGGGGATAAAGATAGGGACAAAGGAGAGGTAATAGAGGAAGAGGGGAAAAAACAGGAAAAAGTGGGAGGGGATAAAGGGACAGGTAATAGAAAAGGAAAGAAGGGAAAAACAGGAAGGAAGAAAAAAGGATAAAGACAGGAAAGGAGAGGTAAGAATAGAAGAGGAAGGAAGGGAAAAACGGATAAAGACAGGAGAGGTAATAGAAGAGGGAGGGAGGGGAAAAAAAGAAAAGGGGATAAAGACAGGAAAGAAGAGGTAATAGAAAAGGAGGAAAAAACAGGAAGAAAAGGGACAGGAAAGAGGTAAGAATAGAAGGGGAGCGAAAAAAGAGAAAAGTGGGAGGGGATAAAGGGACAAAGGAAAGAGGTAATAGAAAAGGAAGGGAGGGAAAAAGACAGGAAGAAAAAATAAATGGAGAAATAAAGAACGAAAGAAGGGCAGGAGGGAAGAAAAAAAATTGGAGGGAAGAAAAACGGAAAAGTGAAGAGAAAGAGAAGCGGGAAGAGAAGAAAAAAAAATACAGAAATAAACACAAAACAAGGGGGTCTTTTACTTACAAAAAAAAAGGACTTTGTTCATTTATTCTGATCAAAGACATTGGGTGAGTGGCGGATGGTGTTTGTAAAGAGTTTTGCGTCTCTTTCCTCGGCTCTCCTGGCTTTTCCCGGATGAAGAGGCCCATAAGACGCCGTCTTCTAAGCTGGAGACGTGGATGGGAGGGCTCCTGCCTTGCCCCCCCCCAGGGTTCTGCCCCATAGCACTATCTCCCCCCTACCCAAATCAGCTGCTGGAAGGCATCCATTCTCTGGCCACGCCGAAGGAGCACCCCACAGTCTGCTCTTCTCCCCTGTACCCGAGCACCCTGGGACTCAACCCCATGGAAACCCCTTAGCCCCCTCCTCCAACCTGGGACTCAGGAGGATGGGGGGCATTCAGGAATGTCTGAACATATATATATATCTATATATATCTCCAAGCAGGGCGAGCACAATCCGACTGTGCTTTCCAACGACTGTACACAAAGACTTGCAGAGTCCCGTCTCGAAAAGGCCATCCAGGACGCGCAGGGCTGCTCGGAGTCCGGGGCGGGTAGGTGGGTGGGGCTCGGCCTGATCCTGATCCTGCTGTACACCGAAGTCTGGGGAAGCACCCCCCCCCCCGCCCCTCTGCCAGTTCGAAGGGCCGGGCTTTGGGAATCACCACTTCCCCCTCTTACTCCAGTCCTTGGGGGTGAAATGTAAACACTTGGAATCGATGCGCAGAATCCGCTTCAGCATCGCCCGCTCGTGCCCGTCCACAATGTCCTCGGAGAGTGTTAAAATATATTGGCCCTGGAGAACGGAATAACAGAAAAGACAAGAGTGGGCAAGGGGCAATCCATGCCCGTTTTTCGTGCTTCTCCACAAACCACGATAAAAGGCCTCCGGAGCGGGGCCTTTACTTACCTTATAATAATTGATGAGATTCAGATATTGAAGCGTAGAGATTACGTCTTCTTTTTTGATGCTCGTGATTTCGCTGATCTCGCTGGAAAAGACGGGGGAGGAAGGGGAGAAAACGCAATTAAAACGCTGAACCGGAAGAAAAACTGCCCCACCTAGAAGAAATTTCGGATTCCCAGGGGTCTCCAAGCGGGGCTGCGGACCGGGGAACTGGACAAGTGACCGTGTCAATCTCCACCTCGCGTATCCGAATAAAAGTTCAGGATTACTTTCATCTTTGAAAAGCTTAGTATTTATTGAATACATGGCCTGGTAAAGAGGAGGTAAAAACTGACTCTCAAATCCCAAGGCACCAGACCGTAGCATAAAACAACGACTTTCCCAGCCAAACTCCCCCGATATCCACGTAGCTCATGTAAGCAGGTTCTCTTTCTTAATGGGAACCGTCTGCTATCCTCTTCACGCCTGCTAGAATGTCCTTGAAAGGTTTCCAGGCTCTCTGCAAACTTCTGTAGAAGTGGAGAAGTTTTGTTTCCCTAACTAACCCCTTCGAAAGCAACACCTTTGCCCCCCCGTTACTCTAATGGCAAGGTGAAAACAGAGAGGCACGTAGCTGCCACATTTTCACTCTTGACAGACAGGCGAGTGAGCGGATCTTTATCTGCTCAAACTCATCCGCCCCCAGGCATGCAAAAATTGTCTTCCATGAAACTGGTTCCTGGTGCCAGAAAGATTAGGGACTGCTGATCTAAAGCTCCCAGAAGCCTTCACGTCCAACTTCCCAGAGTTCCCGGCAGATATGAGCATTTCCAGATTCTTTGCAAAGAGATGTGGTGGGGAAACCTTGCTACATCCGGCTCTGACTGAGCGTAGTTTTATTTTATTTCATTATTATTTTATTTTAGTTATTTTATTATCTTAGTTATTTTATTTTTTATTTTATTATTTTATTTTTTATTTTATTTTACTTCATTCTATTTTATTATTTTATTTATTTATATTTTATATTTTATTTTATTATTTTATTCTATTCTATTTATTTATTTTATATTTTATTATTTTATTCTATTTATTTATTTTATGAGTTTATTTATTTTATATTTTATTTTATATTTTATTCTATTATTTTTTATTTTATTCTATTTTATTTTATTAGTTTATTTTATTTCTGCAATAATGGCAGGAGGGAGGGAATTGACAGAATATTCATTTGCATAATTGGGGCTAAGATTTAACAATAGCAATAAAAATAGGGTAGTTTAAAAGGCTATCCATCCTCTCCCAAAACAGTTACAAGAAACAAATAAACAAATGCAGTAGATGAGGTATTTGTATTACATGCTTTGGATCAGAGGGTGGCTGGACAGATGATAGATAGATAGATAGATAGATAGATAGATAGATAGATAGATAGATAGATAGATAGATAGATAGATGAGAGAGAGAGAGAGAGAGAGAGATGATAGAGATAGATAGAAACTGGATGTGGCTTTTGTTCATAACTTCAGTTACCAAAAACATCATAAAAATGAAAATACTCTAATGGTAAGGATTGGTTCATCTTTAAAATTTCAGCACAACATTCTTCAGTTGGGGAAACCCGGTGTGGAAGACAGGATTGAAGAAAACAGCAATGAAAAAGGGGGGCCATCCCTAAGGAATACTGGCGCTCTAAATCTCTGGGCAATTCTGCTGCTTATATTTGGAGGGGCAAAGTCCCTCTTTTTCCCGTTTACAAACGGGAGAAGGCAAAGTAAAACTTTGCTTTTTTGTTTTGTTTTTTTTGGCCCGATCCACAACCAGAAGGGGAAAAAAAAACAAAAACCACACAGCCGAACGGATAGAACAAAACGAATTAAGATCCCAAAGTGGGAAGGGGCTAAACAGAGGTCATCTAGTCCAACCCCTCCCTTCTGTATTTCATCCCTACCACCAGGAAGTATAAAACAATACAGTTTTAATAAATAAAACCAAGCTTTCGATGGTTTCGCCCTCACTTGATGGTGATCTGTGGGCGCTCGCCGTTCTCCAGCTTGAGGTTCATCAGGATCTCCAGGATGGTCTGAGACCAGTAGCTGCGGTACGACAAAAGCCCCAAATCCGAGAGGGGTTTTTCCGGCGTGCCCGTCTTTCCTTCCACCTTGGACAGCTCGTAACCTGGAGGGGAAAGACGGAACCAAGTTAAATTAGAACTGCCCGGGATTTCAAGAAAGCGATCCAGGAACACAGAAGGTCCTCGACTTACGACAGTTCGTTTAGTAACACAGAGGAATTGCCTGGCTGAGGAATTCTGGGAGTTGAAGTCCACAAGTCATAAAAGGGCCACGTTTGAAGACCCCGGCACTAAACCGATGCTTCTAAATTGAAGACGACTGTATAGTTACTTCAAAACAGGAAAGGTCACTTACTGAATTCAATCAGCAGCTTGCCGTAACCCCGTCTTTGGTAAGGGGGTAATGTCAGAATGCACGCCACGTTATAATCTTCGGTGGATTCTTTTTCCTGCAAGGGAGAACGAGACAAACGCAGGGTGAGGCTTGGGCCCTTCCCGTTCCGAGCTGGCCAAGATTTTTGGTCAAACACAGATCAGCTGGAGAGCCAAAATTCCCGGGTTTTTATTGTAGAAAGAGTTTTGAATAAGAGACTATTTCCAAAGTCCTGGCGATTTGATCAGGAGCCAAATTAGCCAGTTTAGTCTAGTGGTGAAGACCAGGAGACGGTGAGTTCTAGTCCCGCCTTAGGCATGAAAAGTGGCTGGGTGACTTTGGGCCAATCACCAGGAGACGGGGAGTTCTAGTCCTGCCTTAGGCATGAAAGCCAGCTGGGTGACTCTGGGCCCATCACCAGGAGACGGTGAGTTCTAGTCCCGCCTTAGGCATGAAAAGTGGCTGGGTGACGTTGGGCCAATCACCAGGAGACGGGGAGTTCTAGTCCCGCCTTAGCCATAAAAGCCAGCTGGGTGACTTTGGGCCAGTCCCTCTCTCTCTCTCTCATCCCAACCCACCTCTCAGGGTTATCGTTATTTATGTGTGTTTGCCACCTTGAGTTAATTACAAAAGTAATAAAGGCAAGCTATCAATCAACAAATACATCCATCCGCAAGTCATCCAGAATTTAGCACTGGTTAACCTTTGCTCGTGCTTTAAATCCAAGTTTCTAGTCCTTAGGACCGCAAAGCCATTCTTCAGCTCCCAAACGCAATGCGGAGTTGAAGGACCCCCGCCTTCCTAGCCCCTTAAATAATTCCCCTCCCTCACTGTCTTTTCGGCATGGATTCCGTCACCTAAAAACTAGGGGCACCCCAATTTTTGGAGCCGAGCCAGGACGCACCTTGGAGAAATAGCCGACGATGTGGAAGCCTTTGCTGTCGTACTCGGTCATGACGTAGAAAAGGAAGGGATCCGTGTCGTAATAGAGGGTCTTGTGATCGAGGAAGCATTTCGCCAGGAGGCAAAGATTTTGAGAATAACTCTGGAAGAGGGGAGAAGAAAAGGGTGAACCAATTGTTGAAGTTAGGATCAATTAGGAAATTCGGGGCCTAAGGCAGGGGTAGGCAACCTCGGCCCTTTGATGACTCGTGGACTTCAGCTCCCAGAATTCCTGAGTCAGCATAGCGTGCCTGGCTGAGGAATTCTGGGAGTTGAAGTCCACCAGTCATCCAAGGGCCGAGTGTGAAGACCCTTGCGGTAAGGATATTTTTCTTGCCTTGTTCTTCCTGCCGTCAATCTCAAAGAAAGAGATGGTTCCTTTACGGTAGATTTCGTTGCCTGGCGGGTGCCTTAAGTCACACTTCATCTGCAAGAGAAGAAAAACCACAGAGTTGGGATTCCTTTCTCACCAAGGAACGCTTGCACGATGAGGACTAGCTGAATGGATTTACAATTTTTATGCCGTCCATCTACCCTATAAGACGACTCTGGGCAGCTTAAAATTATAAAACGAAGAGGAGGAGGAGGATTAAAACATGAAAACTACACGTTGTACTCAAAGTTACGAACAGAATTGAAAGCCCAGAATCTTATGTTGCTACGTGTAAAATTTGTTAAGTGAGTTCTGCCCCCTTTTACGACATTTCTTGCCCCTTTAGTTGAATTAGTAACACGGTTGTTAAGTGAATCTGGCTTCAGGTCACCACAATGTAAAAAAGATGTTGAGACTCTAGAAAGAGTACAGAGAAGAGCAACAAAGATGATCAGGGGACTGGAGGCTAAAACATATAAGGAACGGCTGCTGGAATTGGGGATGTCTAGTTTAACGAAGAGAAGGACGAGGGGGGACATGATAGCAGTCTTCCAGTATCTCAGGGGCTGCCCCAAAGAAGAGGGAGTCAAGCTATTCTCCAAAGCGCCTGAAGGCAGGACAAGAAGCAACGGATGGAAACTAATCAAGGAGAGAAGCAACCTAGAACTAAGGAGAAATTTCCTGATAGTGAGAACAATTAACCAGTGGAACAACCTGCCTCCATAAGTGGTGAATGCTCCAACACTGGAAGTTTTTAAGAAGAGACTGGACAGCCATCTGTCTGAAATGGTATAGGGTTTCCTGCCTGAGCAGGGGGTTGGACTAGATGACCTCCAAGGTCCCTTCCAACTTCTATTATTATTATTATTACTATTACTATTACTATTACTAATTATTATTATTATTAAATATGAACCAGTTGCCAAGCATCCGAATGTAAACCATGTGACCGTGGGGATGCTGCAACGGCCGTAAGTGTGAAAAACGGTCATAACTCCCTTTTCCCCCCAGTGATGTTGGAACTTTGAATAGCCCCTAAATAAACTGTTGTTAAGTCAGGGGCTACCTGTATAGAGATGGAAGATTTTAAAAACGGCAAGGAAACCAGAATTAAGAGAGACGGCCAAAGTGGGGTGGGCTGGGGACGATGGGAGAGCGAGTCTTCCACCTGATTGAGGGAAAGACTGAAGAAGGGATCGGGGACCCCTTTGATCCGGGGGGGGGGCGGGGGAAGGGGGGAGGAAGGAAGGGCCCTTACCAGATGCCTCTGGAGGCACTTAAGGCTCTTGACATACTTAAGGCAGAATTCGCAGAGGTAGACGACGGGCAGGGCGGTGAGCTCCTGCGGGTACGGCGAAAAGTACCAGGGCTTCAGGCGGTGGCGCCCCAGTTCGATGCATTCGATGTTCTTCATGCGGGTGACGATGTCATCGTGGCTGCGGTCGGAGACCAAGCTGCCCGTCATGCGGGGCGCCGAGGGGATCCCGTCCGAGCTGTCCTGGGAATCCTGCTTGCGAGAATCGAAGGGGGGACCGTCCGGGATGGGAGAAGAGGACAGGCCTGCTCCCCTCCAGGGTGACACCCAAGAGGAGCGCCCCCAGCTTCCCGACCCTGATGTGTACCTCATCTGTCCCAAGACAGTTGGACTTTCTCTTCCGGCCCGGCTGGGCGGCCACAGCTCGGCGGGCGGAGCCATTCTGGAGAAAAAAAGAGAAGGCGTCGCAAGGGGTCCTCGGCTTACGACCACGATGGAGCCCCAGATTTCTCTGGCTGGCTGAGATGATTTGTTAACTGAGCCTACACCCCATTTTACGAGCTTTCCTGCCCCGGTTCTTAAGTGAATCACTGCAGCTTTGAAGTTAGTAACACGGTTGCTCAAGTGAATCTGGCTCCCCCATTGGTCACAAAATCGGATCACAGGAGCCCGGGACACTGCGACCATCCTAAATAAATGCACAGTTTATTTAATGACCGTTTGAAGTTACATTTTTTTTTCACATTTATGACCGTCGCAGCATCCCCCGTGGTCACGTGATCAGAATTCAGACGCTTGGCAACGGATTCCTACTTATGACCGTGGCCGTGTCCCCTTTTGCGACCTTCTGACCAGCAAAGTCAATGGGGGAAGCCAAGATTCACTTAACAACCGTGGTCAATAATTTCACAACGGCGGCGATTCGCTTCGCCAATGTGGCAAGGAAAGTCGTAAAATGGGGCAAAACGCGCTTGACCCAAAAAAAATAATCTTGCTTAGCAGCAGAAATTTTGGGACTTGGTCGCCGTCGTAAGTCGAGGACTTCCTGTGTTCCTTTTCGTGCACTTACCTGGGGAAAAACCGAAGCCTGTGTCGTCTCGGTCACAACGGGGATGGGGGTTGCTGGAGAGACCACCTCCACTTTCCGTTTCTGGAAGAGACCAAAGCAAACACGGTCTAGGGGGGCCACCTGCCTCCCCCTCCTTCTCTTCCTCCTCCCCCCCTCCCCAATTTTCCAGCCTGCAAAAGATGGGGAGACTTGGCCCGGGATGGGTCGGCCGGCCCAAGCCTCTGCAACTACTGTCCAGGCCAGGGGTAGGCAACCTTGGCTCTTTTATGACTGGTGGACTTCAACTCCCAGAATTCCTGAGCCAGCCATGCTGAGGGGAAAGGGAGAGGTTTCCAGGCTGAGCCATGCTGGCTCAGGAATTCTGGTAGTTGAAGTCATAAAAGAGCCAAGGTTGCCTACCCCTGGTCCAGGGGAAGGAAGCTGGAGATGAGAAGAGGGGTCATAGGAGGCCTTGGATTGGTTGGATCGCTCTGCAGCATTAAGAAGGGTGGACTTCAACTCCCAGAATTCCCCAGCCAGCTTGCTTTAAGATGGGTGGGCTTCCACTCCCAGAATTCCCCAGCCAGCATGCTTTAAGAGGTGTTGGCTGGGGAATTCTGGGAGTTGAAGTCCACACATCTTAAAGTTGCTGAGGCCAGGAAACATTGATCTAAGCCTGCAGGGCTCTTCAAACTTGGCCCTTTGATGACTTGTGGACTTCAACTCCCAGAATTCCTCAGCCAGGCCGAGGAATTCTGGGAGTTGAAGTCCACAAGTCATCAAAGGGCCTAGTCTGAAGACCCCTGATCTAAAGCCTCAGGAAGAGGGATGGGGCACTGATTCTTCCCTGGCCCTCCTGGCAGAAGCCAATCCTTTTACGACCCCAACTTTGATTGATCCGTTGTAGCTTAGGAAAGCGGTTTTACACAGCATACAGGTAGTCCTCGACTTATCACCGTTCACTTCAGTGACCGTTCAAAGTTAGAACACTACTGAAAACAGTGGTGGCCATTTTTCGCATGTACGACCATCCCCACAGTCACATGATCAAAATCCAGACGCGTGGCGACGTACTTGTATTTATGACGGTCGTAGTGTCCCGGGGTCACGTGATCTCCCTTTGCGACCGTCTCAGTGGGGAAGCTGCATTCACTTAACGACCGGGTTGCTAATTTAAGAACCCCAATGATTCGCTTAAACAGCCGTGGTAAGGAAACTTGGTAAAATGGGGCAAAATTCACTTAACGAATGTCTCAGCAGCAGAAACTGTGGCCGTTAAGTCGAGGACTACCCATAAACTCATCTCCTTCTCAAAACAAGGCCAGGAGACCCTTTCCAGAGTTGCAGAAGCTTTGGTTCAAGAAATAAGGGGTGTACCAGGCCCACTCAGAAGCCTTACTTGACCCCCAATGCTAAACCCCACCGGTCAGAGTAGTGGGGAACCGTGATGTTGGTTGAGGGATCTGGCCCTACGGATTACATTTGCTTCCCTTTCGACAGCTCAAGAGGCACACAGATCGTGTTGGATTCTTGCCAGATCCCCCCCGTAACACCGGGAAGCAGTTTGGGATGAGGAAGTGTGACTGGATCCAAGTCATTCAGGGAACTTCGTTGGTTGGGCAGGATTTGAATCCAGGTCTCCGGCCTCTTAGCGCAGCCCCGTCTCCATCTAGCCACCCCTTGACTGGTAGGCTGGGAGGGAAGGGCTGACCCAAATCCTGCTCTGTGGCCAAGAAGGGATTAAAAGTGGAGTCTCCCCATCTCTAATACGAGATATTTATCTTATATTTATCGCTGATGGAAATTCAGTTATGGCTTCTTCTGCCTTAACGTTTGTCACAAAACAATCCTGCACGTTTATGAGCGACTGGTCCGGTGTTCACTCACAGAGCCAAGAAGGGGTAGAGCATCAATCTCTCTAGTTAAACCAGTTTCAAACTGGGCTAAATATGGAGGGTTTTCAGCACAGAATGGGAAAAGGGACCATCTTCCACACCTTTTTAGAGGCCTCATCTGAGCCTAGCTTTATAGCGATACCACTCAAGATTTATCTACTGCTTCACAGCCCTCTCTAAGCGGTTTACAGAGTCGGCATATTTGCCCCCAACGGTCTGGGTCCTCGTTTTGCCGACCTCGGAAGGACGGAAGGCTGAGTCAGCCTTGAGCCCGTCAGGATCGAACTCCTGGCAGTGGGCAGAGTCAGCCTGCAACGCTGCATTCTAACCATTTGTGCCACCACCAACTTAATTCTTCAATCGGGGGTCAAGCACAATATCATTTGGGGCTTAAAGATATTACAACCGTCTTAACACAGGGGTAGGCAACCTTGGCTCTTTTATGACTCGTGGACTTCAACTCCCAGAATTCCTGAGCCAGCCATGCTGAGGGGAAAGGGAGAGGTTTCCAAGCTGAGCCATGCTGGCTGAGGAATTCTGGGAGTTGAAGTCCACGAGTTATGAGGGGGCCAAAGTTTCCCTCATGCTGGCTCAGGAATTCTGGGAGTTGAAGTCCACGAGTCAGGACGGGGCCAAAGTTTCCCTCATGCTGGCTCAGGAATTCTGGGAGTTGAAGTCCACGAATCATGAGGGGGCCAAAGTTTCCCTCATGCTGGCTGAGGAATTCTGGGAGTTGAAGTCCACGAGTCA
>NW_015389146.1:314768-320487 GCF_001527695.2 Protobothrops mucrosquamatus | reverse complement strand
GCTGGCTGAGGAATTCTGGGAGTTGAAGTCCACGAGTCAGGAAGGGGCCAAAGTTTCCCTCATGCTGGCTCAGGAATTCTGGGAGTTGAAGTCCACGAGTCATGACGGGGCCAAAGTTTCCCTCATGCTGGCTCAGGAATTCTGGGAGTTGAAGTCCACGAGTCAGGAAGGGGCCAAAGTTTCCCTCATGCTGGCTCAGGAATTCTGGGAGTTGAAGTCCACGAGTCATAAAAGAGCCAAGGTTGCCTACCCCTGGCCTAGCACTTTTCATTTGTGGTTTAAACTTAATATCAAGCTTTTAGCCAGGTCCGGCCTATTTTAAATCTTGTTTTCTTCTGTTCTACGGTGGGATATGGTCTGCCCTGCCTCGACTCAGGAGGGAAGAGTGTGTGTGTGTGTGGGGGGGGGGGCTTGGAAGGAAAGGCCACAACGCTCCTGGGCAACCTTCCCCTCCCTCTCCCCCCGGAGGTCTCCCTTGCCAGCCCAGACCTAACTCAACCCCGCCCAGCTGGTGCGGCCTCTTGGAGAAGCGGGCCGAGCAAAAATGAGACATCAAAGCAACAAGCCATGGCGGCTGAGTGCCAGTTTTTGTACCGTGGAACGATGGTTTGGCTGGACGCAGGAGCTGGAGGAGAGGGCTTGGTCGGGCGAGCCAGGGATGGCCTCCCTCTCTTTAGATAGGTTAAAACGGAGGGTTATCTGCACCGGGATGGGTAGGGTTTTACCGCTGGATGGAGTGGCTGGTTGTAGATCCAAGGTCTTCCTCTGAGTAGAGAGGAAGACGGGCATTACCAACAGGTGGGGAAAGGACGCGAGTCCTGCTCGGGGCTGGGGGGAGAGAGAGCGTATGGGGAGGCCCCTCCATCTCCAGACCAAGCTGCAGTCCGAGATCTCGGCGTGGGGGAGAAAAAGCAGAAGAAATCCATCAATGCTATCCATTTCCCCCATTCTCACGTCATCGCAGAAGCTTCCCTAACCTGGGTTGGTTACAGCCTGGGCAAGTGGGATGGAACTTCGGCCCCCGGGATGGCTAAAGGCGATCCGAGGACCTCCTCCCCAGCGTGCCCTTCCCGTCAACACCTCTTCCCTCCCCCCCAAAGGCCCGCAGTTCGTACCACGTCACGCTCCGGGGAGCTGGGCCGGGATCCCGGCAGCCCGTTCTTGGTGGGGGTCTTGGCTTCCTTCTTTGGGAACTGGATCTTCTTTAGGTCCAGCCGGTCGTGAGTGACCCATTCGTCCAGCCGCTTGTTAACTGGGAGGTGAAGGAAAGACACGGAGGTTTAGTCCCGCTTTAGGAAAAGGCTCGCAGTGGTCAAGCAAGGGGGGTAAAAGAGCCAGTTTGGTTACTATAGGGGTTAAGACATCAGGCTAGGAACCAGGAGACAGTGAGTTCTAGTCCCATGTTAGTATGAAAGCCTGTTGTGTAACTTTGGGCCAATCACCAGGAGACGGTGACTTCTAGTTCCTGCCTTAGGCATGAAAGCCGACTGGGTGACTTTGGGCCAATCACCAGGAGACGGTGAATTCTAGTCCAGACTTCAGCATGAAAGCCAGCCAGGTGATGTTGGGCCAATTACCAGGAGGCAGGGAGTTCTAGTCCCACCTTAGGCACAAAAGCCAGCTGGGTGATTTTGAACCAATCACCAGGAGACGGTGAGTTCTAATCCCGCCTTAGCCACGAAAGCCGGCTGGGGGACTTTATATGTATATATATAAACAGATTAAAAGAAAAGCGAACACCAGGATAAAATAAGCCAGACCATTTAATACAAACAAGCCTGTAAATAAGAAGTTACTAAGCTTTCATCGGCCAAACTGTTATAAAGTTAAAAAAAAACAAGTTCTACCCTAAATAGCAAATCTCCAGCAAGACATTCATAAATATCTTGTTTTTTCCCCCTTTCCATTCTTCAACCTTTTCTGTGCTTCTCATAGTAGCTGTCAGGTGACTACGCTTCAATATTTTATTTTCTAAACAGCACACACATAGCCAGGAACAGACCGAAGTGCAAAAGCCCAGATTGACACCCAGTCCTCCAGATGTGTGGGGCAGTCTGGCGAAGGCCTCACTGGGGAAGACCGATCTAGACCCCAGAACTGATGTCTTGATAACAAGCCAAAAATCTTCCACTCCTGGGGCGGGGGGAACAGGTAGTCCTCAACTTACGACTATAACGGAGGCTAAAATTTATGTCGCTGTGAGACAGTTAAGTGAACTTTTGCCCCGTTTTACGACCTTTCTCGCCGCCCTTGTTAAGCGGGTCACTGCGCTTGTTAAGTTAGTAACCCGAGTTACTAGCGAATCAGGCTTCCCTTTTGAATTTGCTTGTCAGGAGGTCGCAAAAGAGGACCACGTGACACCACAACCGTCATAAATAGGAGTCAGTTGCCAAGCGTCTGAATTTTGATCACGTGACCACGGGGGACGCTGCAATGGTCACAGGTGTGAAAAATGATCGTAAGTCACTTTTTCAGTGCTCTTGTAACTTCGGTCACTAAATGAACAGTTATAAGTCGAGGGCTTAACAATTATCTTAACTTCAGTTTCATCGTGGTCCCGATAGGATTCTAAGGGCCCTCCGCTCACTTCTATAATCTCCATCTGGAAAAGACCGTGGCAATATTTTCCTTCCCAATTATTCAATGGCTCCACGTCTGTTTCGTGTACTCACAATCAATATAGTGAACATAGAAAAGTTTTCGGCCATTGATGTCTTTAACACTCAGGATTTCAGCCAGTGCTGTGAAATGAAAAGAGAGAAAGCAGATTATTTTAAGAGAAAACAAACTTGATAAGGTTTAGAAAACTCTGAAGTACCCCAGAAAACACTTTACAACCAGGATGTGAAGAATTCAGGCTTAAGAGGTAAAATTGGCCACTGAACGAATGGTTGCAAATTGAGGACTGTATTTTATTTATTCATTAATTTTTTTTCATGCTGCCCCTCGTCCCTATCGGGTGACTCTGGGCAGCTTAAAGATACAAAAGAAGTAGAAGAATGATTAAAATATTAAAACCGCACAGATGGAAGATTTTAAAACTACGAGTTGTCACTAAATGAACTGTCGTAAGTCAAGGGGCACCCGTACTGTGCAATTCCCACTGGAATTGGTCAGCCAATACATTTAAATCAGGGGTCTTCCAACTTGGCCCTTTGATGACTTGTGGACTTCAACTCCCAGAATTCCTCAGCCAGGCACGCTGGCTGAGGAATTCTGGGAGTTGAAGTCCACAAGTCATCAAAGGGCCAAGTTGGAAGACCCCTAATTGTGGACTTCAACTCCCAGAATTCCTCAGCCAGCATGCCTGACTGAGGAATTCTGGGAGTTGAAGTCCGCAAGTCACAAAAAGGGCCAAGTTGGAAGACCCCAGATTTAAACGAAGAACAGAGAGGTCCAGCGTGCTCTCACCACTATACCGCACTACCTTGGTTCTAATCTTGGGGGCCCCTCCAGTGAGAGTCTCCCCCCTCCTCTTTAAACCCTTCCTTCAACAAAGTCTGAATGGGATTTGTAGTCTCAATGGACCGTTTCACGTGGCCCCTCCCTCCCACCCAAGCCCCGCCCACCTCTCCTCAAGCTCCGCCTCTCCCTCCTTAAACCCGCCCCCCCTTACTCACGCCACTCGTCCTCGTTTTCTTGGTTACGGCGCAAGACGGGGAGGTTACACCCTTCGGTCACTTCCTCCTGCAAAAAGGGGAAATTAGGCGGACGCTCGAGGCCCCCTCCCCGGTGTCCCCTCCCCGGCTCCTCTCCTTTTCCCTCCGCTCCGCACTCACCACCTCCGCCATCTTAGGCTCTCGCCGTTTGCCGGGGCCTTCTCTTCCGGCATCTGCCGAAACTACTTCCCGAGAGCGGAACCACTTTTTCCGGTATCTGTTCAGGCCTACTTCCGGTTTCTGGAGCCCCAACATGATGCGACGTCGCGGCCAAGCCGAGGTAGACAAGTGGGCGTACCATAGAGAGGAGCAGCCTAGCTCGCCAGGAAAAGCCTGGAAGTGAAAGGAAGCGGAAGTCAGGGGTACAGTGAGACCCGGATGTGGGTAGTTTCAAACGTTTTGAGGCTCTTCCAATGGAGCTTAGTGCAGTGTTTCTCAACCTTGACCACTTTTTTAAGTTGTGTGGACTTCAACTCCCAGAATTCCCCAGCCAGCCTGGGAGTTGAAGTACACACAATGTAAAATTGTCACGGTCGTGAAACACAGTTCTAGCAGTTATATAATTGACAAAATAAGGATTTATTCCTGGGTAGGTGCCCACTGTGAGGCCAAAGTGGGCAGCTATTCCAGGAAGGTTGTTAGACGTTGCCAGGCTGACCTTGCAGCTGCAAGGGAGGTCTGGGTGCGAAAAACGCAGCAAGCTTGCAAGGTCGCACAGGACGCTTCGTCCGACTGCAGAATGAAAAAACCAAATAATCATTTATCAGTAGAAAGAAAGGCTGCTTCACAGGACTCATTTAAATCAATTCAATCAGAATAAAGCTGGAAGGGGCCTTGGAGATCTTCTAGTCCAACCCCCTGCTCAAGGAGGAGACCCTGGACCATTTCAATCAATCAATCAATCAATCAGAATAGAGCTGGAAGGGACCTTGGAGGTCTTCTAGTCCAACCCTCTTCTCAAGCAGGAGACCCTATACCAGGAGTCTTCAAACATGGCCCTTTTATCACTTGTGGACTTCAACTCCCAGAATTCCTCAGCCAGGCACGCTGGCTAAGGAATTCTGGGAGTTGAAGTCCACAAGTCATCAAAGGGCCAAGTTTGAAGACCCCTGCCTTATACCATTTCAGACAAGTGGCTGCCCAACCTCCAAAAAGCATTCGTACGCCCAGGGAGGGGACACCGGTTGACCGGCGAGGCATCACAACGAAGCATTCTAAAAAGCTGCATTCACACAATACGCGAAACTTGGCAAGTCTTTCCACGTGAGGGTCGGCCCGTTGCATGCACGCCATTCCTGGGCTAGCCCACCGCAAGAGCTGGTGCACGCGGCTTTGAGCCGCGTTCGGACCTACCAGCCGCATCCCCACGAGCAGCCTAAGCCCGACTTGCAGACTCAGGTCCTTTCCGAGCGGCCTCGTGCGTGTCGGCCCGAGCCGACTCGTGGGCCGGGAAGAGGCTGCGTCGTCATGCACCGCGCATCGTCCGAACCCGCCCGGCAGCAAGACACGGGATCCCGTCCGTCGTCGGCGCTTTTTTTTTTTTTTTCTTCTTCTTTTTAAAAAAAATCCCTGGGTCGAGAACTCGCGCCCCGCCCCTCCGCCCCCTCGATTTGCATAAGGGGCGTGGGCAGAACGTGGGCGGGGCTTTCCCAGCAGGCGGTCGCGTCACGTGGGGCAGGGTGTTTCCTTTGAGCTGGATACATTTGTAGCCGCCGTCGCCGTCGCCGTCTCCGCCGCGGCCTCCGCTCCCTCTGCCCGCCGCCGGCCCGGAGACCCGGCCCAGAGCCCCGGCCCGTCGTCCCGGGCCTCGGGGAAGCGCCGGCCTGGCGTCGAGGGGGGCTCCGGGCCCTCCGAGCCGCTGCTGCGTGGCTGCCGAAGGCCTCTGGGCCCCTCCCGCGCCCGCCATGGGGGACCCCCTGCCCCAGATGTCGCCTGCGCTGCCTTCCACCACCATGGAGGGTGAGTGGCTCTTAGCCCCCCCCGGACTCCCCCCTCTTTGTCCCCCCCACGTCCCTCCCCCCTCGGAGTCCCCCCCTTTCCCCCCTCTCTGTCTTTCCCCA
>NW_015389146.1:285052-313810 GCF_001527695.2 Protobothrops mucrosquamatus | reverse complement strand
GGGGGGGGCTGTACTACGGTTGTTAAGTGGATCATGGGGTCTTTGAGTGAGTCTGTCATTCCCCCCCCCTGTTGATGTTGCTTGTCAAATCGGGCTGGGGAGGTCTGCAAATGGCCATCACACAACTCTGGGATGTTGCAACTGTTGTAAACGAATTGGGGGGTTTCTGGGGGATGTAAAGAAAGACCAGGCAGAGGGACCCCATGAGACCATCCGGAAGGGTCTCTTGATTCACCCTGACCTTTGCAAATCGCTTCAGAAGATTATCTCGCCATCCTAACCTGGGTTCTTTGTGCTTAATGGAGGCTGTGCAGGTGCGTTGGGAAACTGCAAATCCCAGAATTCCTAGGAGGGAAAAAAAAATGGGAACAGCAGCTAGGAATTGTGGGCGTTCTCTATTCCAGACTGGTCCGTTTCCTAGAAGGCGGTTTTACAACACTCAAGTTCTTATTTCGGCCTTTTGTGCCTCTTTGAAAAGCAGCACTTGAAAAAATGTTAACAATATCCTCAAGTCAAGCTTGAGTGATTTACACACCCGCAAAACACAACACACGCCTCCTTGCTTTAACCCGTTTAGCGTCTGCCTTACAAAATGCACCAGATGTGTGGCTTCTTCTGGAAAAAAATCATCTGGCAGGTTGCAGTTGGAAAGATTCCGACTTTACCGGTACTTAGCTATTTCCTTGTTTGAATCTCTTGTGGTTTTGTGTCTTTTTTTTCACTTTGGGGGAATTTAAATTTTTACTTTTTGGACTGTTTGAATTGGCTTTTAAGCTGCTGGCTCTTGAGCTATTCCTGATTTTATTTAGGAATTTCATTATTCCACGAAGTCGTGCTCTGATTTTCTATTATTTTATGAACAGGGGTGTTTACATATCTATCTACAGCATATATCAATATATTTATATCTGTATCATGTAAACATAGACATGCATGCATTGATGGTCTATACATGTATATGTGTGTATGTATAAGGGGTGTGTGTATCTTTATATCTGTCTAAAGTGTTCTTAATGTCCTAATTGTTTTATATTGTTATTTTATGAGAATAGAGGACCAGAATCGCTTGATAGTGAGATGGGTGGCATATAAATTGTAATATACAAATACGGGCAGATCTCAACTTGCAAAAATTCATTTAGTGACTGTTTGAAGTTACGGCCACACTGAAAAACACAGCCCTTGCAGCATCCCCACAGTTATGTGATCAAAATTTGGACCCTTGGCAACTGACTCATATTTATGACGGTCGCAGTGTCCCAGGGTCACGTGATCCCCTTTTGCAACCTCCTGACAAGCAAAGTCAATGGGGAAGCCGGTTTCGCTTAACGACCGTGTTGCTAACTGAGCAAATGCAGCGACTCCCTTAACGACCGTGGCTGGAAAGGTCGTAAAATGGTGCAAATTTCACTTAAACGAATTGTCTCGCTGAGCGACAGAAAATTTGGCCTCCGTTGTGATCTTAAGTCAAGGGCTACCTGTAAATTATAAGTAAATCATGTATAAATTTATATATAAACAAATTAGGGTGTGTGTGTGTTCTGTTCTGAGTCCTTTGGAGCTCACCTGGATAAAAATATAGAGAACGTATCTTTTAAAAAAATAATAAGAGGGAAAAGCCAAAAGAGATTTTTCTGATTTTTTTTTTCTTTTTTTGGTGGTGACTATGATCAGCCAGCTTTAGCAGGAAGCAGACTTGTAAATCACCTGTCACAGATAGACTGTGCCTGACCCTGGAGGTTCTATTCCTCCCAAGCCTGTGTGAGGTCTGAGGGTTGTGACTTCATACGTGTGTGCAAATAAGTGTGATTTTGTTCTTTTTCTCCTTTTGTGCTACAGCTCTCAGTAACTTTAGGACCATGCCTAAATAAATTGGAACATGTTTGTTTAGTTAATTCAGAGGCTGTCTGAATTCTCAGTGACTTTGGATACCTTAAAATAATTCAAGAAAAATAATAGTTTAAAATATAATGAACGTATCTATAGGTCCATGTTTATAAAATTGCAGTAGTAGCAACGTTGTCCCATTTTTTTCTATCAGCCAGCATTCATGATTATTTAATTCGTTTTCTCCTGTTGACTACACAACTGCCACTAAAATCCATGTGTAAAATAATAATACTAGCAATAATAATAATTTAAACATGCTGCTTGACTCTCAACGATTCTGCACCAAAATTCCACAATATCAAGGAATTTAAATGATAATGCTGTCCTCCGAACGGATCGCTTTTAATTCCAGATTAAAACAGACGTTTTTGCCCAACGCACATAAATGCTAAGCTGGTGACTGTAATAAAAAAAAATCTATCAAATCTTTTCATCAGTAATGGGGTGAGGCAGGAAATAAAACAAATTGGTAACTAAGTAATATCAAAATAATGAGCACGCCATAAATCTCTGCCTAAAAAGTCCACCTTTATGCAAAACCAAGAGGACAGAAGACAGATGAAACGGAAATAGTTTTACACACAGACTGGGAGGCCTTGGAAGTATACTAGTCCTCAAGTTGCGGCCACAACGGAGACTAGGATTTCCATTGTTAAGCAAGGTGGTCGTTCTGTGGAGTTGCGCTCTGCTTTATGATCTTTTTGCCATGGCGATTAAGCAAGTTGTTAAGTGAGTCACGTTGTTAAATGAATCACGTTTTCCCCTATTGATTTGACTTGTCGTAAGCTGGTTGGGAAAGTCGTAAATGGCAATCCTATCACCCCGGGACAGTGTGACTGTCACAAATGCATGTTGGTTGGAAATTCTGATCACCTGACCAGTCAGGATGCTGTGACGGTCATGAGTGCGAGGAGCGGTGCTGCTGTCATTTCCAGCAGCCACAAAAAGAACGGTTGTAAATTGAGGACTAGATAACATTCCTGCAAAAAAAAAAACACCACAAAAAAACCCCACACCCAATCCTAAATATTCAAAAGAAGAAATTCAGGCACTGCTTTTTTTTTTCCCTTGGGGGGGGGAGAATTTCCCCTGCTAACAGGTGCACTTTATTCTCACAACAGTCCAGCAAGGTAGCGTAGGCGGGGAGACCAACAAGCCTAAACTCACTGAATGGTTCAGATGAAGGGCGATGAAAATTGTACAGGTAGTCCTTGACTTATGGAGGCAATGGAGCCCAAGATCTCTGCTGCTAAGTAGTAATAATAATAATAATAAAGTTGGAAGGGACCTTGGAGGTCATCTAGTCCAACCCGTTGCTCAGGCAGGAAACCCTATAGCATTTCAGACAAGTGGCTGTCCAGTCTCTTCTTGAAAACTGGTGCGTCTCGTCACGTTTTGCAGCCTTTCTTGTGTTAAGGGAACACTGCAGTTGTTCAGTTAGTGACACGTTTTTTAAGTGAATCTGGCTTCGCTTTGCTTGTCCGACGGTCGCAAAAGGGGGATCACGTGACCCCCGGGACGCTGCAACCCGTCATAAATCTGAGTCAGTTGCCAAGCATCTGAATTTTGATCACAGGACCGTGGGGATGCTGCAACGGCCGTAAGTGTGGAAAACGGCCACAAGTCACTTTTTCCAGGGCCGTCGTAACTTCGAACGGTCACTAAGCAAACTGTGGTAAGTTGAGGACTGCCTGTATTCCAGCCCATCAGGTCTAGCTGTCCAGCTGGAAAAGCTGAACCTGTTGGATTTTTGGCTGAGAACATCAGGCTTTGTTGGTGAAATCCTGCACTTTTTCACAACCGGAACGGAGGCCGCTGAGTTTATTTTCTAGACCAGACTTAAAATGTAAGGTGTGTGTGTGTTTGTGGTGTGTGTCATTCATTGTATGTTGTGTTGTGGCCCCCAAGTTGTTTCCTCTGCGAGGAAACCTTGTGGAAAAGAGCCCCTTCAGCTTTGCAACCGTCATTGACTGGACCCAGTTTCTAGTCCTCAAGAAGTTGGCTTAAAGTCGTGCTGTTCTTCCAATCACCACCGCCAAATTTGAACTGATATTCTACAGCCACCTAGCTAGGCTGCCAGTCTGCTAGAGTCGCTTGGCTGCTCTAAGAGGCTAATTGTTTGTTGTGACGGGGTGTGTATCTAGTATGTGTGACTGCGAAATCTTAGGAATGTGGAATATAGCCCAGCCAGGAGTGCCATTCAGCTCTGCAAAGTTCATTGGCTGGAACCAGTTTCCTAGTTCTCAACGGCTTCACAGCCCAGTGAGGACGACAATGTCTGCTGAAATTTCACAACTCAAAGGAGCTATGGGGAATGGGTGTTGCTGTTTAAACTAGGATTAACATTTAAAGTAGACTTAAAATTTAAACTAGGCTTCAAACTAGCAGGGCACGCTGTCATCTAAACGTGTATTAGGACATGGAGAACTGGGGAAAGGACATGGAGCTGAGAGAAAAGCAAATGTGTTGCTCAAAATTAAGATGTCAACATCCCCTAGTTTGTTTTGGAAGTTGGTGACTTCGAACCAGGTTGGGATGTCAGTTTCCAGGATTCCCAGGACACGCAGAGGAAAAGGGCTACATGGGTCATTGTCCCCAATTGCTAAAAAGAGAAGAGCAGAAGTCAACTTGCAAAACGATAAAAACAAAGATATTTGACCTGTGTTTAACACCGCTTGATAAAAAGGAAGAAACCCTGATTCTCTTTCCTGGCTTGCTTGTAAAGAGATCCGAAGTTCCTCCGGGTTTCCGTTGCCAGAAATTGAGGTGGAAAAGACTGAATTGAAGAGAAAAAAAAATGCTTTTTGGGTTTTTGTTTTTGAGGAATCCGATTTCAGAGCTTGAGAGCTCAGCTTGATTTTAATTCTGGAACCTACTTGCTGACAGAAGCCAACATTTCAATAGGGAATCCAATTCTGGTTGTTTAACACACTCACATATGCTCGGATGGGGTGAAAAATCTCAGCAGAATATCTTCCCCATCTTCATTTCCACGTTAAGGCCGTCTTCTCATTCTTCTGAACCTATCCGAGAGCTTTTAAGATGTCTGGACTTCAACTCCCAGAATTCCCCAGCCAGCGTGCTTTAAATGGATGGATTTCAGCTCCCAGAATTCCCCAGCCAGCCTGCTTTAATAAATGGAGTTCAACTCCCAGAATTCCCCAGCCAACCTGCTTTAAATGGATGGACTTCAACTCCCAGAATTCCCCAGGCAGCCTGCTTTAAATGGATGGACTCCCAGAATTCCCCAGCCAGCCTGCTTTAATAAATGGAGTTCAACTCCCAGAATTCCCCAGGCAGCCTGCTTTAATAAATGGAGTTCAACTCCCAGAATTCCCCAGCCAGCCTGCTTTAATAAATGGAGTTCAACTCCCAGAATTCCCCAGCCAACTCTAGATCTTCTGTAGAGTCCATTCAAAGGAGTAAATAAACAAGAGCAAACTTCAAAAGTATAACTGGGGCAGCAAATTGCTGCAGCTTGGTGGAAAAAACATTCTTTTAAGACGTTGAGGTTCTTACGGTTGATTATTTCCCTTCACCTCTGACCCTGGCTTGGCAGTCTGTGAAATATTTGAAAGCGAAGTTTCTCTCCGACTTCCTCCTTTTTCGGCTCAGCAACAGCTTCTCTGCTTCTCGTTTCAAAATCCCCTTTTTCAGTGGCCTGTACAGGTAGTCCTTGACGTAGCAAGTCCCGTTGCTAAGCAAGGCAGCCATTAAGTGAATTTTGCCCTGTTTTATGACCTTTCTGCCACCGTCGTTAAGCAAATCACGGGGGTTGTTAAGCGAGGCATGGGGTTGTTAAACGAATCTAGCTTCCCCCCCCCCCCCGTTGGCTTAGCTTACCGGAAGCTAGCTGGGACGGTTGCATATGACCAGGTGACCCCAGGATGCTGAAGGAACCATCTTAAACGCAGGCCGGTTTCCAAGCTTCCAAATTTGGATCACATGACTGTGGGATGCTGTGATGGTTGTGGTGTGTGAAAAACAGTCCTAAGTCACTTTTTTCAGTGCTGTTGTAACGTCAAGTCACTAAACAAACGGTTGTAAGTCGAGGGTGACCTGAAATGGGGCAGAGGGAATGGATTTATGGCCCAACGCCCCAAAAAATCTGATTTTTTTCTTTCTGCAAACATTCTGACAATTCCTAAACCCAGGTTGAGAAATGCAATTGTTGCTTGTTGTGAAAAAACAATAATGGGGTGATATTTTGTCTCGGTAAAAGATATTCCTGCATTCCAGGTGTCGACCAGATCTTTTCAACCATGAGGACTAGCGTCCTTCTTTATTTCTTTACTTTGTTTTCACACCTCAAACCTGTTGAAATCTGGCTGAGGAATAGCCCTCTCTGGACTCATGGAAAGCTCCATATTTAATACCGTTCATGGTGGCTTGGGATTTGCAAACCCAATAATGCTGGCTTAATTCAACCAATGATGGTTTAAATAAAGATTGCATTTAAACTGCCCAGAGGTTGCTGGGAAAAGCTCACAACCTGTGAATTAAGAAGGAGGAGGGTGGAGGAGGAAAATAGCTGAACCCCTGCTGATTGGACCTCCATTGAATTTAAATTTAAAGTGTGGCAAAACCGAAACATTTAAAAAAAAACACTAAATTTTCCCCCCCTTTTTTCTTTCAGATCTTCTTCCTTTACTTTTTCCAACAAACTGGAGCCTTCATGGTAAGTTGCACATCCCAACGGTTCTGTTAAAGAAAAAAAAAATTTCCCCCAAATAATGCCTTTGCATTATCCAATCCATATAAAGACATCTTCAAATGTCAGTCTCCACAAGCAATTGACAGGAAATACCGAATTTTTGGAAGGGTTTTAATGCGGCTCGATGGGATTGTCATTTATCCTGTTGGGAGGGTCCCCTTGCTAAAAAGCAAACCTCTGGGAATTTAAAACTTGTGCCTAGATTGATTTTTGAGAATAAGGTAGCCTTTTATATCTATTACGATAGGTTTTTTTTGTGGACGGCATTAGAACAAATGATATAATTCTATTATTTTTAATAATAATGTTTTCGTGTTTACATTCTTGTTTATAGGGCACTGAAGCAAACATTTAATTGCATTTCTAGTTTCGGAAAAATGTTGCGTAATTCTGAAATTTGCATAATTGTAAATAAATGATAGTTTAACCCAGGGTAAAGTCGGCTTAGGGGTTTGATGGCAATTCAGATACACCCAGAGGAGCTTAAACATTTTCAGTGGGGATACTAGAACCCAATTGTAGTGGTGGGAGGAAATTAAATGGAAAAGAAAGCAATGTTTTGGAGCTAATCAAGGTTTTAAAACGGGTGGGGGAGCTACCCCTCCCCTTTATGACCTGTGGACTTCAACTCCCAGAATTCCTGAGCCCCGTATAATATTATTTAGTTAGTTCTCGACTTATGATCACAATTGAGCCCAAACTTTCCGTTGCTAAGTGAGACCGTTGTTCATTGAGCTTTGCCCCATTTTATGACTTTTCTTGCCCCAGTTGTTAATTGAATCACCGCAGTTGTTAAGTTAATAACTCGGTTGTTAAGTGAAACCGGCTTCCCCCGTTGACTTTGCTTGTCAGAAGGTCGCAAAAGGGGATCACGTGACCCCGGGACACTGCGACCGTCATAAATTCGAGTCAGTGGCCAAGCGTCTGAATTTTGATCACGTGACCCTGGGGAGGCTGCAACAGTCGTAAGTGTGAAAAATGATCCTAAGTCACTTTTTCAGGGCCGTCATAACTCTGAACGGTCGAGGACTACCTGTATAGAATTTGCATGACATGAGGATTTAGAGTCGAGCTTATTCGGTGTATTGTTGGGTTTGATGGGCGTGAAAAGTACGAGGTTTTTAGTCCGCACAGTTGTGGGTTTGGCCTGGGGGAAAAAAAAGCTGTGGATTGTTGTTCAGTGGCTGGGTGTGTACCACACATCGGAAAGGTGAACGACACCAATCGAATGAGCCTCTGCAAGGTGAAGGGTAGCACTGATGGATGATGGAACCCCTTGCTGGCTGGGGAATTCTGGAATTAAAATGCAGACATGGTAAAACAGCTGAGGGATTCTGGGAGTTGAAGTCCGCCTATCTTAAAGCAGGCTGACTGGGGGATTCTGGGAGTTGAAGTCCACCCCTCTTAAAGCAAGCTGGCTGGGGGATTCTGGGAGTTGAAGCCCACCCATCTTAAAGCAAGCTGGCTGGGGGATTCTGGGAGTTGAAATCCACCCATCTTAAACCATGCTGGCTGGGGGAATTCTGGGAGTTGAAGCCTACCCATCATAAAGCAAGCTGGCTGGGGGATTCTGGGAGTTGAAGTCCACCCCTCTTAAACCATGCTGGCNTTGAAAGCGAAGTTTCTCTCCGACTTCCTCCTTTTTCGGCTCAGCAACAGCTTCTCTGCTTCTCGTTTCAAAATCCCCTTTTTCAGTGGCCTGTACAGGTAGTCCTTGACGTAGCAAGTCCCGTTGCTAAGCAAGGCAGCCATTAAGTGAATTTTGCCCTGTTTTATGACCTTTCTGCCACCGTCGTTAAGCAAATCACTGGGGTTGTTAAGCGAGGCATGGGGTTGTTAAACGAATCTAGCTTCCCCCCCCCCCCCGTTGGCTTAGCTTACTGGAAGCTAGCTGGGACGGTTGCATATGACCAGGTGACCCCAGGATGCTGAAGGAACCATCTTAAACGCAGGCCGGTTTCCAAGCTTCCAAATTTGGATCACATGACTGTGGGATGCTGTGATGGTTGTGGTGTGTGAAAAACGGTCCTAAGTCACTTTTTTCAGTGCTGTTGTAACGTCAAGTCACTAAACAAACGGTTGTAAGTCGAGGGTGACCTGAAATGGGGCAGAGGGAATGGATTTATGGCCCAACGCCCCAAAAAATCTGATTTTTTTTCTTTCTGCAAACATTCTGACAATACCTAAACCCAGGTTGAGAAATGCAATTGTTGCTAGCTGTGAAAAAAACAATAATGGGGTGATATTTTGTCTCGGTAAAAGATATTCCTGCATTCCAGGTGTCGACCAGATCTTTTCAACCATGAGGACTAGCGTCCTTTTTTATTTCTTTAATTTGTTTTCACCTCAAGCTTGTTGAAATCTGGCTGAGGAATAGCCCTCTCTGGACTCATGGAAAGCTCCGTATTTAATACCGTTCATGGTGGCTTGGGACTTGCAAACCCAATATTGCTGGCTTAATTCAACCAATGATGGTTTAAAGAAAGATTGCATTTAAACTGCCCAGAGGTTGCTGGGAAAAGCTCACAATCTGTAAGTTAAGGAGGAGGAGGGTGGAGGAGGAAAGTAGCGGAGCCCCTGCTGATTGGACCTCCATTGAATTTAAATTTAAAGTGTGGCAAAACCGAAACATTAAAAAAAAAAACCACTAAATTTTTTCCCCTTTTTTTCTTTCAGATCTTCTTCCTTTACTTTTTCCAACAAACTGGAGCCTTCATGGTAAGTTGCACATCCCAACGGTTCTGTTAAAGAAAAAAAAAATTCCCCCCAAATAATGCCTATGCATTATCCAATCCATACAAAGACATCTTGAATTGTCAGTCACCACAAGCAATTGACAGGAAATACCGAATTTTTGGAAGGGTTTTAATGTGGCTTTATGGGATTGTCATTTATCCTGTTGGGAAGGGTCCCCTTGCTAAAAAGCAAACCTCTGGGAACTTAAAATTTGTGCCTAGATTGATTTTTGAGAATAAGGTAGCCTTTTATATCTATTACGATAGGTTTTTTTTGTGGACGGCATTAGAACAAATGATATAATTCTATTATTTTTAATAATAATGTTTTCGTGTTTATATTCTTGTTTATAGGGCACCGAAGCAAACATTTAATTGCATTTCTAGTTTTGGAAAAATGTGCAGTTATTGTGTAATTCTGAAATTTGCATAATTGTAAATAAATGATAGTTTAACCCAGGGGTTTCATGGCAATTCAGATACACCCAGAGGAGCTTAAACATTTTCAGTGGGGTTATTAGAACTCAATTGTAGTGGTGGGAGGAAATTAAATAGAAGTTTAATTAAATGGAAAAGAAAGCAATGTTTTGGAGCTAATCAAGGTTTTAAAACGGGTGGGGGAGCTACCCCTCCCCTTTATGACCTGTGGACTTCAACTCCCAGAATTCCTGAGCCCAAACTTTCCGTTGCTACGTGAGACCGTTGTTCATTGAGCTTTGCCCCATTTTATGACTTTTCTTGCCCCAGTTGTTAATTGAATCACCGCAGTTGTTAAGTTAATAACTTGGTTGTTAAGTGAAACTGGCTTCCCCCGTTGACTTTGCAAAAGGGGATCACGTGATCCCGGGACACTGTGACCGTCATAAATACGAGTCAGTGGCCAAGCGTCTGAATTTTGATCACGTGACCCTGGGGAGGCTGAAACAGTCGTGTGAAAAATGATCCTAAGTCACTTTTTCAGGGCCATCGTAACTCTGAACGGTCACTAAGTCGAGGACTACCTGTATAGAATTTGCATGACATGAGAAAACCCACCTAAGTGAGGATTTAGAGTCGAGCTTATTCAGTGTATTGTTGGGTTTGATGGGCGTGAAAAGTACGAGGTTTTTAGTCCACACAGTTGTGGGTTTGGTCTGGGGGGAAAAAAAGCTGTGGATTGTTGTTCAGTGGCTGGGTGTGTACCACACATCGGAAAGGTGAACGACACCAATCGAATGAGCCTCTGCAAGGTGAAGGGTAGCACTGATGGGTGATGGAACCCCTTTCTGGCTGGGGAATTCTGGAATTAAAATGTAGACATGGTAAAACAGCTGAGGGATTCTGGGTGTTGAAGTCCGCCTATCTTAAAATATGAAGGCTGGGGGATTCTGGGAGTTGAAGTCCACCCCTCTTAAAGCAAGCTGGCTGGGGGATTCTGGGAGTTGAAGCCCACCCATCTTAAAGCAAGCTGGCTGGGGGAATTCTGGGAGTTGAAGTCCACCCATCTTAAACCATGCTGGCTGGGGGAATTCTGGGAGTTGAAGTCCACCCCTCTTAAAGCAAGCTGGCTGGGGGATTCTGGGAGTTGAAGCCCACCCATCTTAAAGCAAGCTGGTGGGAAAATTCTGGGAGTTGAAGTCCATCCATCTTAAACCATGCTGGCTGGGGGAATTCTGGGAGTTGAAGCCTACCCATCATAAAGCAAGCTGGCTGGGGGATTCTGGGAGTTGAAGTCCACCCCTCTTAAACCATGCTGGCAGGGGTATTCTGGGACCCACCTTAGAGTCGACCAGGTTGCAAAACACTGACTTACAGTAGTCCCATCCCCTGCCTGGAAGGTGCAAGAAACCCAATTAAATCCTCTTTTCAGACGTGACTTAATCCAAGCTCTGCTTACAAAGAGATGGAGAAGCCGCCGTTTCTTTCACTGTGGGGAAAAAAAAAAATCTCCTTGCCAGGAAATGTTTTGTGCCTCTCTCATTCATGACCATCGGTTGTAGATCCAGCCAGTTTCGGGGATTTCCCTTTGTCGAGATTGCTTTTGAGTGTTTCTCTCTCTTTTTTTTTGTTTTTGTTTGTTTCATCGGCAGGGTGATTCAATACTTCCTTTTTTCTCTTTTTGCTTCCAAACAATGCAAAGAGGACGAGAGCTTGTCGTAGGGCAGCGGGACCAGGCCTTTTGCTGGTGATTTAGTGGCAGGTTATTCAAGAAAGAGAGGCTCCCTCCCCCCCAAAAAAATTCCAATATTGCTCAAAGTTGGGATTTAAGGAAATCCCCCGTTGTCAAGCAGGAGGCAAGGCCTGGCCTGCTAAGAAAATTGTGCCATTGTGTACTATCTGGAGAAGGACACTGGAGGCGGCCTCTCGCAAACCTCTTAGGGGAAATTGGTTCGTTGTGTTTGTTTTTCTCCTTCATTTTCTCCCCTCCCTCCCAATCTTTATCTGCCTCCTCCTGGGGGGGAAGGGGGAGTCACTGACTTCAAATCAATCATGGTGATTGATTTGATTCATGATTGAATAGACACGCTGCTGATACAGGGTGTAAGGCCACCTCAAAATGCTGTATAAGTTGTCCTTGACTTAACAGCCACAATTGGAAGCAGCGTTTCTGTTGGTAAGTAAGGTGGATGAGTGAATTGCGCCCGATTTTACAACCTTTTTTTGCCAATGGTTGCTAAGCGGATCGTTATAGTTATTAAATGAATCAGGCAGTGTCCTGGTCTGGGAAAGGGGTTGTCTCCTACAATATTAATCCTTCCTTCCTTCCTCCCTCCCCATCTCTTTTCTTCCTTCCTTCCTTTCTTTCCTTCCTTTCCTTCCTTCCTCCCCATCTTTCTTCCTTCCCCATCTCCTTCCTTCTTTCCTCCCTTCTTTCCTTCCTTCCTCTCCATCTCCTTTCTTCCTTCTCCATCTCCTTCCTTCTTTCCTTCCTTCCTTCCCATTCTTCTTTGCTTCCTTCTTTTTCTTCCTTCCCTTTCCTTCCTTCCTTTTCCTTGCTTCTCTCTTTCCCCTTTCCTTCCTTCCCTCCTTTTCTCTCCCTTTTCCCCTACTTTCTCAATTCTTTCTTTCCCTTCCTTTCCTTTTTTCGTTCCTTCTCTCCCTTCTTCTCCCTCTTGCCCTCCTTCCTTTTACCTGTTTCTTTTTCCCCCCTTCCCTTTCTCCCTCCTCCTTCTCCTCCTCTCCCGTGCTCTCTTCCCTTCTTCTCTTTTTCCCCTTTCCCTTCTTCTTTCCTTCCTTCCCTCCCTCCCAGAACCCGCTCCCAGCAGCGCCCCCATGCTGGAGATCATCGAGCAGCCCAAACAGCGGGGCATGCGCTTCCGTTACCAGTGCGAGGGCCGCTTGGCTGGCTCCATCCCGGGGGAACGCAGCACCGACACCACCAAGACCCACCCCACCATCAAGGTCAGCCTTCCCTGCTCCTCTTCCCCACCTGCCCAGAAAGACACCCGTTTCCCAGAAGCCTTTGCGTCGGGTGGCTTTTAAAACCCGGTCCCCTCTGAGGCCGTCCGGGCCGAATGAAAACTTACCGGGATGTCATAGCAGGTTTGCCCTGTAGATGGGGATGGTGAGCATCCTTCCTGCCATCCAGCTGGGTGGAAAGGTTTCCTCCGGACATGCTCACTCTGGTGGGCAGCCATTTTGCGAATGCGCCCCCGTGAAACCCAACCTTTCCTTCCCCGGGGAGGGGATGCAACCCCAAGACCCCTTTGCCTGGCCCACATCCAACTCTTTTCCTTCTTTTGCCCCCAGATTCACAACTACCAGGGTCCGGGGAAGGTCCGGATCTCCCTGGTGACGAAGGAAGCCCCCCATCGGCCTCATCCCCACGACCTGGTGGGCAAGGACTGCAAAGAAGGCTACTACGAGGCCGAGTTGTCTCCGGAGCGCTCCATTCACAGGTGCGTCCCCGGGGCTTGGCGCCTCTTCCACGGGATATCCGGGCAAGGGGCAGGGATTGGGAGGTAGAAAATCGGAAGGACATCACCTCTTGGTCTCTTTTCCTTTCCCGAGTGGAGCGCTCACGCCTGCCTTTCTCCCCAGCTTCCAGAACCTGGGAATCCAGTGCGTGCGGAAACGGGATCTGGAAAAGGCCGTGACCAAGCGGATCGAGACCGGGAACAACCCGTTCAGTGGTAAGGAAGGCTGAGCCATTTGAGTTTGCGTGCGTTTGTGTGTGTGTGTGTGTAATTGCGGTAAAAATGTGGAAAACTAGCAATCTTGGGTTCAGAGTCATATTTTTCATAACTTTCTTTTCCCAGAGGGGCTGTCAGGCATCAAATCCAGCCTTTTTTTAAAAAAAAAATGCCCCATTAACTAAAAGATCATTAACAAGTTAGTCACCTTTTTCTGAAGCGCTCTGATTTTAGTGCTCTACAGGCAGTCCTCGACTTATGACAACTGGGAATTTCCAGTGCTAAGCAAGAGTTGAGTGAGACGTGGCCAATTCTACCTTTTTTTTTTTGCTACGGTTGTTAAACAAATCACATGGTTGTTAAGTGAATCCAGCTTCTCCCCTTGAGCTTGCCCCCCACCCCCGCCCTAGTGTAAGTGGTTCAGTGGGGACTCGAACCTCGAGTCCTCCCCAATTCAAGAGCCGACAGCTTCATTCTTTAATGGTCTTCTAAATCTCCTGATGGTCTCCTTTCCTTTTTCTCTCCTCTCCCCCCCCCCTTCAGTGCCGATGGAGGAGCTGAAAGGAGATTACGACCTGAATGCGGTCCGACTCTGCTTCCAGGTCTGGATTCGAGATACGGGCACGGGGCACTTGATTCAGCTGCCCCTGGTGGTCTCCCAACCAATCTACGACAACCGTGAGCGATGGCCAAAAGCGGGGGGGACGGGCAGGGGGGGCATTGCTTGGTTTAGGGGAAGAGACTTGAGTGGCAGATCCACCAGCAAGTCACAAGTGTGAGGACCGAGCATAACTCACTTTTATACATTGCTGTTGTCGCTTCGAACAGCCCATGAAGGAATGGTTGTAAGCCGAGGACTACCTGTCCTTTAAAAGTACGTAGAGTCAAGGCTACGGTTTTCCCAGTTGCAATGTATGGCTGTGAAAGTTGGACCCTAAGAAAGGCTGAGCGCCAAAGAATGGAGGCCTTTGAACTCTGGTGCTGGAGAAGACTCCTGCGAGTCCCCTGGACCGCAAGGCGATCCAACCGGTCAGTCCTGGAGGAGATCAACCCCGACTGCTCTTTAGAAGGCCAGATCCTGAAGTTGAAGCTCAAGGACTTTGGCCACCTCATGAGAAGGAAGGACTCCCTGGAGAAGAGCCTGATGCTGGGAAAGATGGAGGGCAAGAGAAGAAGGGGACGACAGAGAATGGGGTGGCTGGATGGAGTCCCTGAAGCAGCAGGCGTGAGCTTCAATGGACTCCAGAAGATGGTAGAGGACAGGAAGGCCTGGAGGAACGTTGTCCATGGGGTCACCATGGGTCAGACACGACTTCGCAACTAACAACAACAACCTGTCCTTTATTTTTTTTTAACCTTTCTGCAGGTGCGCCCAATACAGCCGAGCTGAAAATTTGCCGCGTGAACCGCAATTCGGGGACCTGCCTGGGGGGAGACGAAATCTTCCTTCTCTGTGACAAAGTGCAGAAAGGTAGGGCTTCTCCCGACAGCCCTCGGAAATTTTTAAAAGTCCTACGGAGATTCTCCGTCATCCAGGCCACCACCGTTGTCCCAAAGGTGCTTTTGGGGGGGCGGCCACTGGACTTCCTTTGTTTGTCCTTGAAGACGTTTCGCTTCTGATCGAAGAAGCTTCTGACTGAATGGTGGAGGGTGGAAGGGTTTCTATTCCTCGCAGTCATCTGGCCCTTGGTATTCCTTCTGAGAGTTGTTGAGGCCACTTGGAGGTTTATCTGGGCCCTCGGGGGTCACCTGAGTAGTGCAAACGGGTGTGGAACGCTCCTTTCGGCAGTTCCAAGTAGGTTCCACCCCCATTTGCACTATTCGGCATAGATAAATCTCCGAGTGGCCTCAACGACGCTCAGAGGGAGTACTAAGGACCAGATGACTGCGAGGAAGTCATCAAGTCAGAACTGGAAGAAGCTCCTTCGATGAGAAGCGAAACGCCTTCAAGGAAAAACAAAGAAAGCCCAGTTGCCTTTGGGGGGGGAAAAAAAACCCACCTTTGGGAACTTCCAGAATGTGGATTTTATTTATTGCGCATTTTCTCTCTCCTGAGCGTGTTTATTTTCCGGCGCCCGGCAAACATGTTTTGAAAACGTTTGCTCAGTCCGGGGAGAGGAACGTCCTCCCTCCATTGCTTCTCCACCTCTCTGCTTCTCTTTCCAGAGGACATCGAAGTCCGCTTTTTCAAGGATTCCTGGGAAGCCAAAGGCTCCTTCTCGCAGGCCGACGTCCACCGCCAGGTGGCCATTGTCTTCAAGACGCCGCCCTACGCGGACCAGGCCATCCGCGAACCCGTGACGGTCCAGATGCAGCTGCACCGTCCCTCCGACAAGGAAGTTAGTGGCTCCATGGAGTTCCGTTATCTCCCGGACGAAGGTATTTGTTCGTTAAAATGTTTACTTGCTGTTGGGAAGATCAGGAGAAAATCTCTCTCTTTAAGTCTGTTGCCAGCTTTGGGGGGGGGGGGGAATATTACAGCTGTGTCACAGGAGGAGTTTGTAAACTGGGCGCAATCCATTCAGAGGTATATTTTGGCATATCCTTGGCTTGTCGGCGAGCATATATATAGTAGGTTGCTGACCCTTTGAGTGTCTACTGAGTGCAGGATAATGAAGGGAAATCTTTTCCATCCATAAAAAATAAGTTGGTTTAGTAGTTATGGCACGAGGCTGGAAACCAGAGGCTGTGAATTCTAGTTCCATCTTAGGCATGGAAGTCAGTTCTGTCCCTTTGGGCCAATCACCAGGAGACGGGGAGTTCTAGTCCCGCCTTAAGCATGAAAGGCAGCTGAATGATTTAGGGCCAATCACCAGGAGACGGGGACTTCTAGTCCCACCTTAGATATGAAAGCCAGCTGGGTGACTTTGGGCCAATGACCAGGAGATGGTGAGTTCTAGTCCCACCTTAGGTCTGAAAGCCAGTTGATTGTGGGCCAATCACCAGGGGATGGTGAGTTCTAGTCCCACCTTAGGCATGAAAGCCAGCTGGGTGACTTTGGGCCAATCACCAGGAGACGGTGAGTTCTAGTCCCGCCTTAGGCATGAAAGCCAGCTGAGTGACCTTGGGCCAATTACCAGGAGACGGTGAGTTCTAGTCCCACCTTAGGTCTGAAAGCCAGTTGATTGTGGGCCAATCACCAGGGGATGGTGAGTTCTAGTCCCGCCTTAGGCATGAAAGCCAGCTGGGTGGGCCAATCACCAGGAGACGGTGAGTTCTAGTCCCATGAAAGTCAGCTGGTGGACCTTGGGCCAGTCAGTCTGAGTCTGACCCACCTCACAGGGTTGTTGTTGTTGGGAGAAAAAGAGGAAGGAACATTAGGTGCTTTAAGTCAGTTCTGAAAATAATAAAGGCATAATAAAAATAATAATATCCTATCTATCTAAACTGATTCCCCCCCCCCTTCCTCCCTTCGGCAGGCGATTTCCATCGAATCGAGGAGAAGCGTAAAAGGACACTGGGCACCTTCAAGAACTTTGTTCAGAAAACACCTTTTGCAGGTAAAAAGGTGGCAACTATGGGGGGGGAGAGAGAAGGGGGGGGTCAGCCCCATTTGAAAGAGCTAACCTGGGAAGTGGGGAGAGCCCCCCTTTGATTTGGTTGGGGCTAGGCAGGTGAGGAGGACATCCTTCAGGGGGTTTGGACTACAATGCCCATCAACTCAGGCCTGGTCTAGTATATCATGGATGGGACTCTGATGAGATGTGATGACCTCATTGATTTCAGGAGTAATGTGATCAAAAAGGCTGTTATTCTGTTAAAATAAAGGTTTAGAACAGGGGTGTCGAACCTCGACAACTGGAAGCCTTGTGGACTTCAACTCCCAGAATTCCCCAGCCAGCTGAGTGATTTAGGCCAATCGCCAGGGGACGCTGGTGCAGGCTGGGGAATTCTGGGAACTGGAGTCCACAAGTCTTAACAATTGCCGAAGTTGGACACCCCGGTTAGAAACAGAGCTAAAATGAGACAGAAAAACGGAGGCCGTGAAGAATTCCAGATGTTTGCCCTTTCAGCCCAGCTCAAGGGAACAGTGGTTTTCCTTCAAAAGAACCAAAATTGCTCTTTGAAATAAGAGGCTTATTTTTAAAGGCCAGCATTTCTGAAGCCGACAGTCACGGTTTAAGCCTGTTGCTTTCCTTCCTCAACAGTAGGAACCGCAGAAGCACAGTCTCCACGCCGCATTGCCGTTCCAAAACACGGAGCAGGCCGGCCTAATACCAGTGGTGAGTTCCACCTCGTTCCCAAATATTTTCGGACACTGCCAGAGAGGGGTCTGGAAGGATTCGGAAGACTTTGTAAACCCGCATTTGGGTGGAAGTATGCAACTGTACAAGAGAATATTTGTAGCTAAGGGGTTGAACCGTAGGGTCCCTTGGTGCTCTCTGAGCTGGGTGGTTTTGTTGCAGACGTTTCATGACCCAACTAGGGAACATCATCAGTGCTAGAAGGAAGCGGGGGAGGAGGAAGAGGAGAACTGTGGGGTCCTTGGTGCTCTCTGAGCTTGGTGGTTTTCTTGCAGACGTTTCGTGACCCAACTAGGGAACATCATCAGTGCTAGAAGGGGCAAACCCCACTCTCTTTTAGCAATGAGAACAATTGATCGGTGGAATGGCTTGCCACCAGAAGTTGTGGGTGCTCCATCGCTGGAGGTTTTTTAAGAAGAGATTGGACAGCCACCTGTCTGGAATGATATGGGGTCTCCAGCTTGAGCAGGGGTTGGACTAGAAGACCTCCAAGGTCCCCTCCAGATTCTATTCCATTCCATTCTATTATTCTGTAAGGGTCTCCAGCTTGAGCAGGGGGTTGGACTAGAAGACCTCCAAGGTCCCTTCCAACTCTATTATTCTGTATTCTCTTTCTTTCCCTCTCTTTTCACCCCCCCCTTTCTCTCCCTGCTTAGTTCCAATTCTCTTTTCTTGCTGGGGACGGAAAGACCCAAATGGGCCTCGTTTCCGAGATGGGTTATTCCTCCGTTTTAGGCACAGTGAGCAAATTTCAGCCGTCGCTCATGTAGGATTCGAAACTACACCCGTCTCCAATTTTGAAGAAAGCCCTTGTAGCTTCTCGTTGGCTTTGGCCACAGCCCAAATTCCTTAGTAAGCCATGCTTTGCTTCTCCCTCCAGCCATGCCAGCCTTTCTAGGGGCATCAAGCCAGTCGCCTCTGCGCCCGATTCAGAAGCCACAAATCCTGGCTCAGCCTCCTGCCGGCTTCTTCGTCGGGTCCAGCCACTCCACCCCGCCGCCTCCGGCAGCCGCCGCCTCCAGCTTCAGCACGGTCAACATGGAGGACCTGTCGTGCCTGGGTGTCTCCCCGCAGGCGCCGCCCTCCTCCATGGACACCGAAAGCAGCATCGCCGACGCCTTCCTGCACCTCCACTTCGAAGGCGCGGATCCCCTGGGGGGCCTTTTGGACGACGCCCCCTACAGCAGCCTGGATAGCATCAACACCACCGAGTTCCGGCAGCTGCTCAGCGAAGGAGCCGGCCCCATGCCGCAGCCGGGGGACCACCAGGCGACTCTGCTAACCTACCCAGAATCCATCACTCGCTTGGTCAGCCAGCGGAGGGCGGGCGGGGAGCCCGGCGGGGACGGTGGGGGGCCTGCCGGTTCGACCAACAACAGCTTCCTCAACGGCCTCTTGGGGACCCTTCCCGCTGAGGATAGCTTTTCGTCCATGGTCGACTTGGATTTGAACTCGATTCTCAACTCGTAAGAATCCCAGGGATGGCCCGCTTGGTCTGGCCGATTGGAGACTCGCAAGTGCGCTCTTCAGCCTATGGGGGGGGGGCTTCTGGCTATTTTTGGGGATGTGGTGGGAAGGGTCCGCCTTCAAAGGGGGTGGGGGTGGGCTTGGCCTCTGCAAATTGGACGAGACGTTCTGGCCCTCCCCCCCAGACCCCCATATGCCTCCTCTTTGGGGAGCTGACAGTATGAAGATAGGAAATGGAACGTGACGTGCCTTTTGAGCGTTTTTCTGCCTTCCGATTTGGCAGGCGCTCTTTCTGAGTTTCCTATCAAAATGCAGCACTGGTTTTCATATATATACGTATATATATGGGGGGGGAAAGCCTCAAACTTCCCAGAGTTTCAAGACATTTTTTAAATATTGCGGGTTTAAAAACAAAAGAGGATCCGACTTCTTGTCCCCCGCTTGCCCCTTTTCCTATTCAGCTGGCCCAAGTTGGCCCCCCTTTTTTAAAAAAAACAAACAAACCACCTTGCAATAATTCCCTTGCCTTTAACGAGGCGGCCATCACCATACAGGTAGTCCTCGATTTACAACCATTCGCTTTGGGACCGTTCGAAGTTACAACGGCACTGGGGGAAAAAAGTAAACTTATGGCCATTTTTCACATTATGACCGTTGCGGCATCCCCCTAAGGCAGTGGTTCTCAACCTTTTTAATGCCGCGACTCCAACCGGTCGTAAGTCGAGGACTAAACCGGTCGTAAGTCGAGGACTAAACCGGTCATAAGTCGAGGACTACCCAACCGGTCGTAAGTCGAGGACTTTCCCTGCCCGGGAGTGCCGCGCATGCGTGGTTCCACCCCCTGCGCCGGCCGAGGCGTAGCTGGCAAGCGGCAGAGACGGAGCAGGCCGATCACCAGCTGGCCCAGTCCAAGGGAGGTAAGGCACCCGCCGGAAAAGGGGGAAAAAATGGCGGACAAAAAAATGGCGGACAGCCTTGCTTGGCGACCCCCATGAAATGGTCGATCGACCCCAAATGGGGTCCCGACCCACAGGTTGAGAACCACTGCCCTAAGGTCACGCGATCCAAGATTCGGGTGCTTGGCACCTGACTCAGAGTTACGACGGTCGCGGTGTCTCCCGGGGCCATGCAATTTCCCCCTTTTGCGACCTTCGGACGAACAAAGTCGATGGGGAAGCCGCGTTCGCTTCACAATCGGTGTTACTAAGCGAACAACTGGAGTGATTTCCTGGCAAGAAAAATGGGACAAAACTCACTTAAGAAATGTTTCACTTGACAGACATTTTGGGCTCAAGTGTGGTCATACGTTGAGGACTACCTGTATAGGACTGACGCAATGCCCGTTTACGTTTTTGGCAAGGCACGGGAACTTTGACCGGGGTGCCTTTTGTACACAAGACTCGTTTTATGCCTTAAAAATGCTGTCGCAGCTTTTCTGACGGGCCGGACTAAATGCTGGAATCTTCCCGCAGAGCGGGATGTGATGTTTTTAAACAACGGCACAAGAATGCTTCCGCCAGAACATGGTTCTTGTTGGGCTTTGCAACTGTGTGTTGGGAGGAGCAGGCCTGTGTGATTGTGTGTTCTTTAGGTCAGCCACAAGGCTAGACCAGACAATGGAGGAGGACACAGAAGGAACGGCTGGCTGATGTTCAGGCACCCCTAAGAAAAATTAAAGGGACTTCGTTCACGTAATGATGCACTGAGTTCGATTAACAGGAATCTGGCTTTGTCAAAGCCTCGACTAACCGTGCGGGCTGGGTTAACACAACACCCGAAGCCTCAAAATACCTGAGGTGTATAGAGGGCGTTGTGTGAATGCAGCTGGCACCCCAAAGAGATAAGTGGCTTTTTTTTTTTTCCTGCCTGCTTTCTGCTTTCTGGCTTGAGCAAAAACCCAGTTAGGAGAGTGGCAAAGTTAGTCCGTTTAGGCCAGATGGAGGAGAGGAACAACCTACACCTCCCCTTCGTTGTGTGGATTCTGACGGCATCCCACACACCAATCCTGCAGGGTGCAAAGAAGGGAGCTGCGATCACAACCCTGCTGCCTTATTTCTTTTTGTACTATGCAACTTTTTTTTTAAAAAAAAGCGGGAGTGGATGTTCAAAACATAGTTAACCTGCTGTTACTTTTTTTAATGCGTTTCTTTGCTCTCTTTTTTTTGGGGGGGGGGAATGTAAATTAACCGTACTTGTTTTGTTTTCTCCTCACTGTAGCAGGTTCTAATAAACTCAAGCCTCAGCACTGCTGTGTAGTAAGGTGTGTGTTCAGGTAGTCCTTGATTTGCAACCGTTTGTTCAGTGGCCGGAATGGCAAGAGCACTTGACAAAAGTGACCTGTGACTGTTTTTCACACTTACGACCATTACATCATCCTCGTGGTTGTGGGATCAAAATTTAGACAATGGCAACTGGCCTGGATTTCTAATGCTTGCAGTCTCCTGGGATCATGTGATCCCCTTTCGCGACCTTCTGACAAGCAAAGTCAATGGGGAAGCCAGAGTCAGCATGTTGCTTACAACTGCAGCAATTCATTTAACTGTGGCAGAAAAGAATTCCTCCACCACTATCCATGGACCACAACTCCCAGAAGCAGGCTGGCTGGCTGGGGAATTCTGGGAGTTGAAGTCCCCCACTTCTTAATGCATGCTGGCTGGGGAATTCTGGGAGCTGAAGTCCACCCCTCTTAAAGCACGCTGGCTGGGGAATTCTGGGAGTTGAGGCCCACCCATCATAAAAGTTGCCACAGCCGCAAAACTCTAGAGCTACCTGCTTAATACAGCAGAGGTGTGATAGTCAAAGGGACCTGATTTCCAGTTCAACATTCAGTTTTTACCCTCTTCAGGCCATTAAAAGCTTAATTCAGGAAAGCATTATGTTCCCTCCATGCAAAACATTAGGGCCTCTTTGTTCCCTCTGCTCCTGGAACAGCCAAAGTGCTTTACTTTCCGACACTCAAAAGAGTTGAGAACTTCCCCAAACCTTTCGCAACCTGGGTTCATCACAAAGGTGCTTTTTCAAACTTGGATTCCTCTATAAATTCCAAAAGTAAACTCGCGGGGGGAATGCCTTTTATTTTCAGTCTAGTTACAGGCGAGCGCAGCCAAGAACCACAAAAATAAAATTCAATTACTTTTGAGCAAAGACCGGAAAGAAAGATTTAGCCTACCTCTTGCCTAGCGTTTTTCCACTTCACGCCTCCGTCAAAAACTTAGTACTATTTTTCCCTCTTGATGCTGCATTCGGATTTTGATATCTTCCCCTCCCCCCCCTTACTTCCCAAACACCTTCCTAGATGGCAGAAATTGGACACCGCAGCCAATTTTCTTCTTTCTACTGCTGGCCAGCCATTCTGCAGGAAAAGATTGGTAGGGATTATCTGTTGGGCTCCTTCTGCCATAAAAAGACAAGCTTCGAAGCCGATCAGCTCGCACAAGGTTGTGCCGCGCACACAGTTTGGCGGTTCAAATGGTAAATGCAGAGGTCCACTCGTGTAGTTGTCAGAAACTTTTGTTTCAAGCTTCTCGGCCGGAACTAACAGCCCCGTGATGGAGGCAGAAATCCCATCGATGCAAGCTTTGATCCAGCCCGCCTGCGGTTGGGCAAATCTACCACTTCTGAGAAAAAGAGAGTCAACATTGCACAGTGGGATTGTGTGGTCCCCAGCCTTAAGTGTGGGAGCGTTAACACGCTCAAGAACGGGACTTTTAAGTCACTTCGCTGTTGCTCACCTTGTTCGTGATACGTGAGCGCCGGGGGACGCATTCCAGGTCAAACCTGCTTTCGTAAATGGTGGGGCAGAGATGCCAGCGGTTGTCGCGGTAGATGCCCAGGTAGGTGTAAGCATCAGGCTTGTAGGATAAGAGGCACTTGACCCCCGTGGCCCGGATCACGGAATCGGCCACCAGTACTTGCTCTTCGTTGGTGAAATCGTCTGTGTACACGCAGATCACGTGTTTGCGGTCCGAGTCGGGGCAGCAGGGGCTGACTTTGGCCACCCCGATTCGCCCTTCCAGGACTGCCCGGGCGATGCCACACCAGGCGTGGTCCACTTTGAAGCCGCTGTCCAGGTGCATCAGCCACTTCCCGGTTAGGACCCGCCGGTTAAGGGCCAGTTCCTTGATCGACTCGAAAGTCACGTGGCGCCCACTCAGCTGTAAGTGTTCCCAGTCCTCCTGTAGCCCTACGACATCGCCAGCTTCTGGAGAGAAGCTGGGGCTGTAGATGGCAATCCAGCCCACCGGCTCGGTGTTGCACTCCGGGTTTCCATAGCGAGAGACGCGGGATGGCTGGTAGGTCTGGAGCCATTCCTCAAATTCAGCTTTGGGGGTCTTGCGGGCGTCAAAGACCACCCAGGAATCCATGTCTGCGGCCATGGCTTCGGCAGCCAAATCTTCACTGGCAAAACACCCATCCTTCCCAGTCTCGTCGTGCTGGCTAGCCATGGTTTGGCAAGGCACCTGATGGGGAAAAAGGTTAAAATCAGGAAGGGATCGACCCACTTCAGGCCACCGCTGGGAGCCAAGTCTAAATGGGTCTTTTCAGCTTAACCCGGGTTTCCACAGCACTCTGTACACTCCTATTTTAAACCAGGTTGCATCCTGAGGTTATCTTCTCCATTTGCTCTTCTCTTAAGAACACTCCCAAGGGAATCATCTTAAAAGTTGCATTCATGGCCAAGATCCATCTGTAATTGGGCTTAGATTTAAATTGTTCAAAATTGCTGGGCAACCCACAAGGGTCTATAATAGTTAATTACAGAAACTGTAAGGAGGAGCAATTTAAAAAAAAAAGCCTAGGAACTAGACTTAAAAAGGCTGGAATTATGAAAACCGCAGTTCCAAAATATCAAGAAGACTCCTATTGGCAGAAAGTTGTTGTAAAACCTTTTGAAAGGGGGTAACAGTGCAAAAAAATGGGTGTCATTCAAGTGAATAGGAACGAGAGTTTTAGGATATATAGATAATTCTTAAAGGCTCTTAATTTTAATAGTAGTAATAAAATACCTAAAGTTTTTCAATAACAGTAGTAATGCATATTGACTCCTAATTATAGTAATAATGCCTAAATAATGCCTAAATAATGTTTAGTCTCCCAATATACTATAGTAGTAGTAACACCTATAATAATAATAAAGGTTTTCCATCAATGATAATTAACACCTAAAGTCTTCCAACAATAGTTACAATACTGAGTTTACTAATAGTAGTATTAATGCGGAGTTTCTCAGTAATAAAAGTAATGTCTAAAGTCTTATAATGCCTACTCTCCCAATAATAATAATAGTAGTAATGCCTATACTCCTAATAGTAACACCTAAAGTTGCTCAATATTAATGGTAATAACGTCTAAAGTTTTCTAATAATGCCAAGTCTCCCAATAATACTAATAATGCCTAGTTTAATAATACTAGCAGTAATAATGCCTAGTTTCTGAATAATAGCAATAATGTCTAAAGTCTCCTAATAATGGCATTCATACTAATAGAGGTAGTCCTTGACTAATAACCCCAACTGAGCCCAAAATTTCTGTGGCTAAGTGAGACATTTGTTAAGTGAGGTTTGCCTCATTTTACGTCCTTTCTCGCCACAGCTGTTTAGTGAATCACCACCGTTCTTCAGTTAGTAACATGGCTGTTAAGTGAATCTGGCTTCCCCATTGACTTTGCTTGCCATAAGGTTGCAAAAGGAGATCACCATGAGCCCAGGACACTGCAACCGTCATAAATGTGAGTCAGTTGCCAAGTGTCTGAATTTTGACCACATGACCATGAATGCCATAATGGGTGTAAATGTGAAAAACAGTCCTCAGTCACTTTTTTCAGTGCCGTTGTAACTTTGAACAGCTAAATGAGCTATTGTAAGTCGAGGACTACCTGTAAAATTGCCTAAAGTCTCCTGATAATAGTAAATTAATTAAACACTTACTTTATTATTATTAGAAAACTTTAGGCCAGGGGTCTTCAAGCTTGGCCCTTTTATGACTTGTGGACTTCAACTCCCAGAATTCCTCAGCCAACTTGGCCCCTTTTATGACTTGTGAACTTCAACTCCCAGAATTCCTCAGCCAGGCACGCTGCCTGAGGAATTCTGGGAGTTGAAGTCCACAAGTCATAAAAGGGGCCAAGTTTGAAGACCCCTGCTTTAGGCATTAGTACTATTGTTGGGAGGCTTAATGTGTTTAATAAATTAAGTTAATGTATTAAATGCTGTAATACACTAACCACAGGTTATAGTCGTAATAACGCCTCACCAGCTTGGGGAACCCATTAAGTCCTTTAAAGAGCGTTTCAAAACACGAAAATATAAATCTTCCCTCATTTCTGCTCCCTCAGACAAGCCCCCTTCGCTCTCTTGCAGCTCCTCGGCACGAGAAAAGCCATATAAAAATAAAACTACAGCAAGGGCGGGGATGGCACCGTCCTACCTTGCAAGGCTGTGGTGAAGCAGAGCAGGCAGGAGACTCCACAGCGTTAGGGCAAAATTACCGAGTGTGCGGGATTACGACGGCCGCCATTCGTGAGGACCCATTTCTATACACCCTTTCCTATTTTTAGGCCGGCCCAGAGAGGGAGGAGAACCGAACAACTGGGGTCAACCCCCCCACCTGCACCCCAAGCCCGGCCTCCAGTTTAGTCTTCCACAATCCCGTCCCCCGTTACCGTCACAACGGACCGGGGCAAACGTAAGAACGAACGCGCACACCCCGGAAGTGGATGGGGGACCAAAATAGTGATGGACCGGAAGGCCTAAGGAACCAAAATGAGGCGGAGTAACCCGCCTCGCCCTACTTTGCCTCTATTTTTATTACTTCTATTTGGCCTCAGCATTACTTTGTTTATGCTTCTCATTACGAATTTGCATATTTAAGAATTATCCACTTCGGCCGAGACATGACAGAACGGGAAGAAGGCCCGTCAAGCCAGTCGCTGCCATTTTGGTCGCCATTTTTCTAGGGGCGCGTGGAGCGTCGCCGCTCTAGGATTTGACACGCCCAATAGCTCAGCCCACGCATCCATCCATCTGTTTCCACATGGAGTGGGAGGCACTTCCGTTGTGAAACGGAAGTGTGGCGAAAGAGCCAGGTTCAGGCTGATGAAACTCAATGTTTCCTTACTATAGTAACTTTAAGAAATATGTTAAACTCCCAGAATTCCCTGGTCACACCTCTTAAAGTTGCTATGGTTGGAAAATGCTGGTCTCAGCTCTTGAAAACAAAATATATAGGTTAAAATCTATGTAACAATTCCTTCTTTCTTTGTTCTCGGCAGCCAGCAAAAGGCGATATAACATATCTTCCTGAAATAAATGAGTAAAAATATAAATACTATATAAATAAAATGTAAATCGGATAATTCTACTACAATAGCACATTCTCTCTACCTTAGCTTCACACAACAGCATCCAAGCCGTAAAAGAATAGAAAGGGAAGATATGAAACAAATGATGAAAATAGCATGGTTTGGGATATGTTCCAGTTATGGAATGATTGCTGAACCATCAGGGTCACATGTAATTAATATAAACATCTGTAAGTCACAATATTTCACATTTGGCATGCTGGCTGGAAAATTCTGGAAGTCCATCAATCATAAGGCATGCTGGCTGGGGAATTCTGAATGTTGAAGTCCACACATCTTAAAACACTCTAGCTGGGGAATTCTGGGAGTTGAAGTCCACCCATCTTAGAGCAGGCTGGCTGTGGAATCTTGGGAGTTGAAGTCCTCCTATCTTAAATTTGCAAGGTTGGATCAAAGCTCACACCAACTCAAAGGACTGCAAAGACCCAACCAAGCTTTACTCCAACAACCTCTTGTACAAAACCAACATTTCCCAAAACCTATTCTCCAAAGCACCTGAAGGCAAGACAAGAATCAATGGATGGAGACTAATCAAGGAGAGAACCAACCCAGAACTAAGGACAGTTAGAACAATTAAACAGCGGAACAGCTTCCCTCCAGAAGTGGATGCTCCATCACTGGAGATTTTCAAAATGAGATTGGGCAGCCATTTGTTTCAAATGGTAGAGTCTCCTGCTTGAGCAGGGGGTTGGACCAAAAGACCTCCAAGATCCCTTCCAACTTTGTTATTATGTTAAGCAGTGGAACCGCTTGCCTCCAGAAGTTGTAGGTGTTCCATCAGTGGGGGCTTTTAAGAGGAGACTGGACAGCCACTTTTCTGGAATGGTATAGGGCAGGGGTAGGCAACCTTGGCTCTTTAATGACTCGTGGACCTCAACTCCCAGAATTCCTGAGCCAGCCATGCTGAGGGGAAAGGGAGAAGTTTCAATGCTGAGCCATGCTGGTTCAGGAATTCTGGGAGTTGAAGTCCACGAGTCATAAAAGAGCCAAGGTTGCCTACCCCTGCTATAGGGTCTCCTGCTTGAGCATAGGGATGATGATGATGATGATGATGATGATGATGATGATGATGATGATGATGATAATAATAATAATAATGATGATGATGATGATGATGTTAGAAGGGACCTTGAGGTAGAACAGAACAGAGCTGGAAAGGACCTTGGAGATCATCTAGTCCAACCCCCTGGCCAGGCAGGAAACCCTACACCATTTCAGACAAATGGCAGTCCAGTCTCTTCTTTAAAAAACTTCCAACGTTGGGCGCATCCACCACTTCCGTTTGGACCAAGTTGACCTCCCAGGTCCCTTCCAATTCTGTTTATTCGGGCTAGCTAGTGCAAGGGTAGAGGTTTCCTGCGGCTTGCACCCTAGGGCGCCCTCTGCACATGCTTGGAGGAGGCATTCTCTCCTACCCACCCTCGCCTTTGCCCTCGTCCGGGTCTGCAGAGGAATGGGGCCCCTCCAGGCCGCCTTGCTGCGGATGGAGGAGGAGGAGGAGGAGGAGAAAGTAGGAAAGGCGGCGCTAGGACCGCGCGGGGGCGGCCGGCTCCTCCCAGGCTGCCGCCGCTGCTGCTGGAGCCTCGTCCGGTGCGGGGCTCGCGACAGGCCCGGGCGGAGCGGCCGCTGCTGCTGCAGCCGCCGGCGCGACGGGAGAGATGCCGAGCAAGAAGAAGAAGTACAACGCGCGCTTCCCCCCGGTGAGAGCCCGATCGGCCGCCTCCCGCCCCCGGGACGGAATTGCACCCACCCAGCCCAGCTGGGGCGCCCCGGGCGGGATGGGCGCCCCCCTCCCCCCGGCCCTGGAAGGGGAGGGGGAAGGATAAAATGAGGGGAGGGGGCTTGATTGCAACCAGGGAGACCCTCTCCTCCTTTGCAGCCCCCTAACCCCCTTTGCAAACTCTCTCCTCTCCTTCTGCAGCCCCCTCCTCCTTTTAAAGCTCCTCTTTCCCTCCCCCCCTTGGCGCCCCCCTTTGGCGACCCCCCTTCTTCTCCTTTTGGAGCCCCCCTTTTAAAGGACCCTCCTTTGCCAACCCCTTCCTGCTTTGGGGACCCCCTCTCCCGCTTTGCAGCCCCGTTCCCCCTTTGCAACCTCTTCTTCTCCTCCTTTTGCAGGCCCCCTCCTCCTTTTAAAGCTGCCCTTCCCTGGTTGGAACCCCCTCCTCTTTTTTGCCATCCCCTCTCCCCCTCTGCAGCCCTCCTTTTGCAAGCCCCCTCCTCTGTTACGGCCCTCTGC
>NW_015389146.1:282156-284973 GCF_001527695.2 Protobothrops mucrosquamatus | reverse complement strand
GGGGGGGGAGACACCCCTTGCCCCGTTCCTCCAGGGGCCAAGCTGAGCATTTGCTGCCCCCCATAAAGGGTCTTTCCACCTCTGGCAAATCCTTAACTTGGTTTATTGGCTGTCTTGTCCTTGTAGGTAAACTATGGTTTATGGCTTCAGGATAGCATATCGCCTTCCCGATGTGCTGTTTGGGTAACCCCTGTCATTTCCTAGACAGCAGTAGAATCGATCAGCCTGGCTGGGGATTATGGGCGTTGCAACCTGCGATGGCAGGTAGAGATTATAAGGATTACGGTCCAGCGCCATTTAAAGTCTCAAATTATTTTGATCATGTTCACCTTACTTAGGCTGTCTTCTTCACTGTCCCTGCCTAAATCACCATTATAATAATCTTTTTTTTATTTTGCTACCTATTAGGACACTAAAAATATTTTGGTGTTACCCTTGAATTCTTTCCCATTGGATAATGCTGTTGTTTTGAGTAATCCTTCTACCGCACAATTGCCGTTTCTTGTTTCTTGCTGATCCCGGTCAGGCTACAATTAATCCTCAACTTACGACAATTCATTTAGTGACTGTTCCAACTTACAACGGCACTGAAAAAAGTGACGTGACCGTTTTTCACCCTTACGACCTTTGTAGCATCACGTGGTCAAAATTCAAACGCTTGGCTACTGACTCACATTTATGACGGTCGCAGTGCCCCGGGGTCATGTTTGCAACCTTCTGACAAGCAAAGTCAGTGGGGAATCTGGATTCACTTAACGACGGTGTTACTAACTGAACAACTGCGGTGATTTCCCTTAACAACTGTAGCAAGAAAGGTTGTAAAATGGGAGCAAAACTCACCTAACAACTGTTTCGCTTAGCAAGACAAATTTTGGGCTCAACTGTGGTCGTAAATGGAGGACTACCTGTATTACGACTTATTGTGTTTTTATTTCCAGTAGCTTAAAGGGGGGAACCTCATTTTTCAATTTATTGGAAAACCTTATTTCCCATCCTTAGGATGTTATAATGGCTGTATATTAAACTATGGTTTGTTTTAGCTCTGGTTTACTACGGGAGCTTCAATCGCTTGGGCTCAGTCTGAACTGGGCCATAATGCAGTTCATCGGTGGCTTAGCTGTTACGCCAAGTTAAACATTCGGTGTGTAAATCGTGGTTCGTGGCAGAGTGTGTTGTGCCATCCACCGACGTGTGGTTAAGTCAACAAACCTAGGTTAAGCCATGGGCCTTTCAGAGAGCGCTTGGCTCTCCTTAATACAACCTGTTTTTTTTCTCTTTATGTTTGTCCATCTTTCTTTGTTTACACTCATTATTTAAATAAACACATTTGCCGTACCTGTAAACAACTTGGTTGCGTTTTAACTCTTTCCCTGGTTTTGTACCATGAAAACATTCCAAGATTAGCTTTTATACCTCTGTTTTCTGAAGGTGTAAAAGGGTTTTTTTCCCCTTCTATCTAGTTGATGTCTAGGAAGAGTCTCCGTCATCCAGGTCATCGTGGTATCAAAAATGCTTTTTATTTTGGAAAAGGCAACCGGACGGATTTTTCTTCTGGTTGTCCTCAACATACGACCACAATTGAGCCCAAAATTTCTGTGGCTAAGTGAGACATTTGTTAAGTGAATTTCCTCCCATTTTGCGACCTTTCCTGGCCACCGTTGTTAAGTGAATCACTTGTAGTCGTTAAGCTAGTCACACGGTTGTTAAGTGAATCTGGCCTTCCCCTTGACTTTGCTTGTCAGAAAGTCACAAAAGGGGGTCACGTGACCCCGGGATGCTGCACACCGTCGTAAATAGGAGCCAGTTCTAGTGTCCAAATTTTGATCACGATGCTGCAACGGTCCTAATTGTGGAAAACGGTTGTAAGTCACGGTTTTCGGTGCCGTCGTAAGTTCGGACGGTCACTAAATGAATTGCTGTAAGTCGAGGACTATCTGTATTCTCTCCTGGTGTGCCAGCTTTTCTGCTTTATTCCGTACAGTAGTGGCCAAAATTGTGGAAACCTTTTGGAAAAAGTGTATTTGTGAGGTTTGATGGCTGATAACAACACTTTTTGGGGGGAGCAGTACCATAAAGTTATATAGCGACGGATAGATCGTTTAATCAAGCACGTAATGCAACAAAGTTTGTTCAGTTATCTGTATTCTGTGAAAAGTTATAGCCAAAGAGCCAGAAAAAGGAAGCACAACTTGCTTAGGTTGATCTCAGGTAGCTTTCCTTCATCTGACGTTAGCCAATGAGCACGGGTCTTTAGAGAGCCAATCGGGTGTCCTCTTGTTTTGCCGATGAGCCAATCAGATCACAGTAAGATTCAGTTATCGATGTCCCGTATTGCAGCTGAGCGGAGGACATTTGTCAGTGTGTGATGTGATCGCTATCAAGTTGTGGGGGGTTTTTTTGTGTTCTTTCCTTTAGCGAGCTTGCAAAACGTAGTAAAATTAAAGCCATGGTGCAAAGAGCTGACTGGTCGCCCAGCAAGCGATGTAAAATAGTATTATTAAGCGAACAAGGCTACAGCTACAAAGAAATTAGTAGAAAAATGGGTGGGAACATTACCAAAGGTGGCATTTCTAAGTTTTTGAAGAGGTATAAGAAGACTCAGTCACTACAAAACCACACTGGCAAAGGCAGGAAAAGGTGCACAACAGCAAACGACGATAGAAGAATTAAGAGGCTGTGCCTACGAGACAGAGGAAAATCATCGGGGTGTATACAAGATGAAATGGCGCAATGCAGTGTGAAGTTGAGTGCAAGGACTGTTCGGCGCAGACTGCAGGAATTTGGCCTAAAATCTAGAATTCCACGAAAAAAGCCACC
>NW_015389146.1:260189-281727 GCF_001527695.2 Protobothrops mucrosquamatus | reverse complement strand
CTGGCAAAGGCAGGAAAAGGTGCACAACAGCAAACGACGATAGAAGAATTAAGAGGCTGTGCCTACGAGACAGAGGAAAATCATCGGGGTGTATACAAGATGAAATGGCGCAATGCAGTGTGAAGTTGAGTGCAAGGACTGTTCGGCGCAGACTGCAGGAATTTGGCCTAAAATCTAGAATTCCACGAAAAAAGCCACCCATATCTGTCAAACCAAGCTTGAAAGGACTAAACTGGGCTAAAACCCATGTTACTGTAAGTATGAACTGACATGGTGATCATTTTTGTATATCTCGTTTTTTATGGTGATAATTTTTATATATCTCATTTTTTTCTATGGTGATCATTTTTGTACATCTCATTTTTTTATGGTGATCATTTTTGTACATCTCGGTTTTTTTCTACGTGTTTCACTTTTCTTCTTTGTAACTGCTATTCTAACAGCAACTCCTTCCTAAAAGTTATTGCATTACATTCCTGATTAAATTAACTTTCCATTGATATATAATTTTATGGTGCTGCTCCAAAAAAAAAAGTGGTGTTATTAGCCATCAAACCTCAAACATACACTTTTCCCAAAAGGTTTCCACAATTTTGGCCACTGCTGTGTGAATAAATGACAGTTCCTTTTTGTTTAAAGAAAGAATCTCTTGGCAACTGCTGAGCCCCGTAACCTTGTAAATTGAAAATAGGTGTTTTTATTTCTGTGGGTTTGGGGACAGGAGGTTAAATAACCACCAGACTGGACATAAATCACTCTTTGGAGGAGAGTTTGTCATCCTTATTTTGTTTGATTTCTTATTAAATAAATAGAAATATTCTAGGTAGTCCTCAACTTGACAATGGTTCGTTTAATGACCGTTCGAAGTTACAGCGGTACCGGAAACAGTGTCTGAGGACCCTTTTTCACACTTACGGCCGTTGCAGCATCCCCGTGGTCACGTGATCAAAATTCGGACGCTTGGCAACTGACTCGCATTTATGACGGTTGCAGCGTCCTGGAGTCATGTAATCCCCTTTTATGACCTTCGGAGAAGCCAAATCAATGGGAAAGCCCAATTCACTTAACAACCAGGTTACTAATTTAACGACTGCAGTGATTCGCATAACAACGGCGGCCAGAAAGGTTGTAAAGTGGGGCAAAACCCAGTTAACAAATGTCTCACTTAACAATAGAAATGTTGGGCTGAATTGTTGTCGTAAGTCGAGGACTAACTGTAATTGGCTTTATTGTTGCCCGTTGTATCTGGCTTTCCAATTTTGAGCACAGCGAAGATGTTAAAACAGGAATCGCTGATTCAAAACAGCTGGTTGGCAGGGGTGAAAAATGCGCTCTTTAAAAAGGAAAAAAAAGTTTATTATGAGATTAAATAGAAATAGAAACCGAAGTGAGAGAAGAGAAAGAAGGGAGAAGAGAGATAAGAAGAAGAAGAAGAAGAAAAAAAGAATGACTTTCCATTTTTTTTCAGGGCATAGCCTTGAACTTCTGCTTTATATTTCTCGCTCTTTGAAACCATTTCTATAACAACCGAGTAATTCTGGTCATCATAACCTCAAAACAAGAGTTTCATCTATTTTTTTTTAAAAAAAATTTCAGTCTCAAGGACAAAAACCCAGAAGCCATTTTCCAAGTAGGAAAGAAAACTAAGATTAAGTTTCATCTCTTTTTAATTAAAGTCCAATTTGCCATCTCGGGTGTCTCCATCCTCTTGATTATCCGTTCTTCCACTGTGAGAATCCGTTCGTCTTTCCCTCGTTGTACACACACACGGTCCTCGGCTTATAAACCGCAATTGACCCGCAACCTTTCTGCAGCTAAGGGAGACCGTCCTTAACTGAGTTTTGCCCCATTTCCCACCTTTCCTTGCCACGGTTGTGGCATTTGTTCAGTTAGCAACACGGTTGTTAAGTGAATCTGGCATCCCCTGTCGACTTTGCTTGTCAGAAGCTCGCAAAAGGGGATCCAGGGACCCCGGGACGCTGCGACCGTCATAAGCATGAGTCAGCTGCCAAGCGTCTGAATTTTGATCACGTGACCCTGGGGAGGCTGCAACGGTCGTAAGTGTGAAAAAGGGGTCCTAAGTCACTGTTTTTCAGTGCCGTTGGAACTCTGAATGGTCACTAAACAAATTGGAAGTCCAGGGCTACCTGTACTTGGCCGATTTCGAAGCTTGTTTATTATAGAACCAGTTAATAAAACATTTCTCTCTCGTCTCCCCATTCCTCTTTCTTCTCCCCCCCCCCCACACACATTTTAAAGGCTCGGATCAAGAAGATCATGCAGACGGATGAAGAAATTGGCAAAGTGGCCGCTGCAGTCCCAGTGATCATTTGTATCCTCTTTGTCCTCCTAGGGGGTGGATGGGGGGGGGTGAGGTGGGGTAGTAGGAGGTCTTCTATGTTCTGGAACTGCAGATATTCTAGGACTGGGGGGTCCTTGGTGGTTTTCCTGCAGACGTTTCGCCACCCAACTAGGTAACATCATCAGTGCTGGAAGGGAGGGGAGTTTGAGGAAGAGGACGAGGAGAAGGAGGAAAAGGACTGTGGGGTCCTTGATGCTCTGAGCTTGGTGGTTTTCTTGCAGACGTTTCATGACCCTTCTCTGTGGGAGCTCCCACCCTCTGGAATGAACTGCCCCCAGAGATCAGGGTGATCCCTGATCTCCCTTCCTTCCGCCGCGCCCTTAAGACATGGTTATTCCAGCTTGCGGGACTGGCCTAGGGGAAACTTTTAGAGGGGGTTTTAATTATATTTTAATTAGATTAAATTTAAATATTTCCTTTTTAACTAATTTTTAAATTTGTAATGTTATTTGTGTATTTTTACCCGATTGTTAGCCGCCCTGAGTACGCAAGGAGAAGGGCGGGATATAAATTTAATAAAATAAATAAATAAATAAATAAACTTCATCAGTGCTAGAAGGGAGGGGGGTTGCAGAAGGGAGGAGGAGGAGGACTGTGGGGTCCTTGGGGCTCTCTGAGCTTGGTGGTTTTCTTGAGGACATTTCATGACCCAACTAGGTAACATCATCAGTGGCAGAAGGGAGTGGGGTCTGTATGGGAGAGAGGAGGAGGAGGAGGATTGTGGGGTCCTTGGTGCTCTCTGAGCTTGGTGGTTTTCCTGCAGACGTTTCCTGACCCAACTAGGTAACATCATCAGTGCTTGTAGACAGCAAACCCCACTCCCTTCCAGTACTGGCGACGTTACGTAGTTGGTAGAGATGGTTTGAAAACCGCCTACCTTGACTGGAGGAAGGAATGGAGTCGGTCTTGCTGTCCCCCTTAACTCTGGGCTGCAGCGCGGGCGCTAGAACTGTTCCTGGAGTCGCTGTTGAAGACCGCCTGTCACGTCACCCAGTCCAGGAACGCCAAAACGATGACAACATCTCACCTGTGAGTATATCGGCTGCAGATCCCCTCTCTTTTTAGGAACAGATGCCCCCTTGCTCGTCAGAGCAACTGCCATCGTTGTAGGCCTTGCTGAGCACCAAGGGACTGACCTATCAGGGGTCTCCCTTCTTTGTAACCATGAGGACTAGAATCCTGTCTGAGGCTTTAAGGGGAAGGGCACTGGTTGGTTGTAGAACAAGGCAACGTATGTTATTTTTCTCCAGAATTAAGTACAGGCTAACCACGGACCCTCTCCAACCTCTGTTGGCTGGGGATGATGGGATCTGTGATCCAATGCCTCTGGCCAGCTCTAGAACCCATAATTTTTGCAGGGTATTCAGTTCGCTCCAGTGTCGTCAAAAGAGACCAGTTTAAAGTCATGGCTTCAACACGGCTCTCTAGTTCATGTCAAGCTTTGATTTTCTACAACTTGGCTTTGGACATCCCTGCTTGAATTAAGCCACGATTACTAAATGCCTGATTTATATTTAAAGGGCGAAGCTACAACTTAGTGGTCTGGAGAGACTTGTTAAAGCTTTGAAGAGTTCTCTGAGATTGGACAAAGGAGAAAAAAATAAAAGTTCTAGGTCTAGGACATTATTTCAAGAGACTTAAGATCCAGATTATTAGCAGCAAAAGGAACGTAACATTGGTTTATTATTTGATCAAGGTTAAAATAGATAGGTTGTCATATCTGGCAAGCCTTAATGGAATTTCGCCGATCAGAGGTGAACAATAAACAGTTGTGTTTTAAGAGGTAATTGTTGTGATGAGGAGGGAAGTTCTTTCTTTATACGCTTCTTTTCTTTTTCTTTGCTAACTTCTGAGTTTTTCTTTCCTCTCTGTTTCTCTTTCAGTTTCTGTCTTTTCTCCACTTCCTATTTTTAATTTTTTTCTTTTTTTAAGTTGGCCTTAGTTTTTCAGACTAGCGGAGTGGTTTTTACTAACATTGCTGTTAGAAAAATAAAATAATAAAAAATAATATCTCGGGGATTTGGAACCTGCTGTTCACTCCTAAGATGGCTTCCTGGGTACAGGTAGTCCTCGACTTACAACAGTTCGTTTAGTGATCATTCGAAGTTACAATGGCTTGGCGGGAAAAAAATGACTTAACGGCCGTTATTCACACTTACAGCATCCCCGCGATCGGGTGATCAAAATTCAGACCCTTTTTCACACCATCGCTGCAGCGTCCCCAGACTCATATGACCAAAATGGAAAGGCTTGGCCACTGACTTGTATTTATGACGGTCACAGTGCCCCTGGGGGGGTGTCACGCGACCCCCTTTTGCGACCGTCTGGCAAGCACAGTCAACAGGAATGGCCGTGTGACTCATTTAGCAACTGCAGTGATTCGCTTAACAGCTGGGGCAAGAATGGGGCAAAACTGGGGCAGAATTCACTGTAACAACTGCCTCACTTAGCGACGGAAACTTTGGGCTCAAATTGTGGTCGTAGGTTGAGGACTGCCTGTCATTAGAAATACATAATACAAAAATCATTTGGAATTCACTGTTCACTGATAACGGGTGGCTTCCTGGGGGTGCCACAAACCCCTTGCCCTCCTCCAAACTGGGGAGCAGATCTCTGCAGGTTTAAAAAGCAAAATCCTCCTTTCTCACCTTGCCAGCTTGGGCGGGCCAAATCCGGGTAACGCGGCCGTGTGAATTTTGCAGGAAACAATGCATAGAACAGGAGCAGCAGTTTGACTTCCTGAAGGATCTCGTGGCTTCCGTCCCCGACATGCAAGGCGACGCCGAGGACAACCACCTGGAAGGGGAGAAGGTTTCCCGCAGGTAGGTCGCGAAAATCGACCCCTGGCAAGCGGCGATGGAAAGATCGGGTGGATCCGGAACCTTCCGGAACTCTCTTCGAGCGAGATGGGAAATACAAGTAGTCCTCCACTTAACAACGGTTCGTTTAATGTCTGTGGAGATTTTACATCATTCCAAAGATGCTTTTTCATGAAGCAACTTGGACTTTCCTGTTTTTCTTTGAAGATGTTTCGCTTCTCCTCCAAGAAGCTTCCTCAGCTCTGACTGGATGTCAGGGGAATGGAAGGATTTATATTCCTTGCTGGTCATTTGCATTCTTTGAGAGAGTCGTTGAGGCCACTTGGAGGTTTACCTGTGTCCTCAGGGTCGCCTGAGTGGTGCAAATGGGTGTGCAACACACAGTCCTTTCAGCAGTTCCAAGAAGGCTCCACACCCATTTGCACCACTCAGGTAAACCCTGAGGACACAGGTAAACCTCCAAGTGGCCTCAACGACCCTCTAAAAGGAGGCAAATGACCAGCTCTCTGCAAGGAGTATAAATCTTTCCATTCCCCACCATCCCAGTCAGAGCTGAAGAAGCTTGGATGAGAAGCAAAACGTCTTCAAAGAAAAACAAGAAAGTCCAGTTGCCTCGTGAAAAAGCACCTTTCGGACAAACAGTTTGTTTAATGACCATCCGAATTTTTACAACTGAAAAAAAAAACTCCCACAACTGTTTTCAAACTTAACACCCGTTGCGGCCTCCCCGTGGGTCACGTGATCAAAATTCCGACAGTTGGCGACTGTCTCATATTTACGACGGTCGCAGTGTCCCCGGGTCACGGGATCCCCTTTTGCAACCAGGAAAGTCAAGGGGAAAGCCAGATCCACTTAACAATGGTGTGACTGACTTAACGACGGCAGGGATTCACTTAAAACACCGTGGCAAGAAAGGTGGTAAAAATGGGGCAAAACTCACTTAACAGCTGTCTCGCTTAGCAGCAGATGTTTGGGGCTCGGTTGTCGTAAGTCAAGGACTACCTGTGTGAAATTAAATGTGGGTGGCTGGAAGGCTGAGGGATCCACGTGAACATTTTGGATGCCTGGCTGAGGAATTCTGGGAGTTGAAGTCCACAAGTCATAAAAGGGCCAAGTTTGAAGATCCGTGGTCTGGATCTAAACCCACACTTTCATCAAAATGGCCGACTGAGGAATTCTGGGAGTTGAAGTCCACAAGTCATAAAAGGGGCCAAGTTTGAAGACCCCCTGACTTAACAGCTGTGGCAAGGGAAATCGTTAACTCACTTAACAAATGTCTCAGTTAACAACAGAAATTTGGGGCTCCGTTGTGGTTGTAAGTCGAGGACTACCTGTTTTGGTCCACCTTTTTTTATAAAACCTTATTTTTTTTTTCCCCCTCTTCTGCGCCAGGGGCCGGAAACCTGGCAGTGGACGAAGGAACGGCGGCACAGCGGGCAAAGGGAAGGATGCCAAGCAATCCGGAACAGACTCTGAGCAGGACGTAAGTTGGCAGCAGAGTGTGGAAGAGCGGAGTCTGTGTAATACAATTGAAGACCTTTTTATTATTATTATTTTTATAACCAGATTTTATTAATTTTTTATAACCACAAATCCTCCATATTTTATCCGCAATATGTTGCTTGGGTTCCAATATTTAGCTTACTGATACCTGTTAAACTCCTTTCTCTCTACCTTGTTTTTCTTGCCATTGATAAAATGTATCCCGTGTTCTAAAGCAGGGGTCTTCAAACTTGGCCCTTTTATGACTTGTGGACTTCAACTCCCAGAATTCCTCAGCCAGGCATGCTGGCTGAGGAATTCTGGGAGTTGAAGTCCACAAGTCATGGTGCTGAACTTTTAAGACGGGTGGCAAACTATGTGATCCCGGGACACTGCGACCGTCATAAATACGAGTTGGTTGCCAAGCCTGTGAATTTGGATCATGTGACCGCAGAGAAATGCTGCAACGGTCGTCAGTATGTAAAATGGTCATAAGTCACTTTTTTTCCAGTGCTGGTGTGACTTTTGAATGGTCCCTAAATGAACTGTTGTAAGTCGAGGACTACTGTATAGAGGGGGTTGGACTAGAAGACCTCAAAGGTCCCTGGAAGCTCTGCTATTCTGTTTTGTTCTGTTCTTTTTTTACAGGACGATTCGGAAGACAGCGAAAGCAATGGAGAAGAGGAAGCTATGCAGACGATCCCCTCTACACAACCGGCTACACATCTCTCTTCGTAATTAACATTTTTCTCATTTTTCTCCCTTCTCACAGTCTCTTGCTGATTGGTCCAATGTCCCCTAGCTGGCTTTCCTGACTTAATTCAGGAGTAGAACTCACCGTCTCCTGAGGATTGGCCCAAAGTCACTCAGCCAGCTTTCATCCCTCAGGCGGGACTAGAATTCACAGTCTCCTGGTGATTGGCCCAACATCACCCAGCTGGCTTTCATGGCTAAAGTAGGACTAGAATTCACAGTCTCCCACTTTCTAACCTAGGGCCTTCTCCACTAGACCAAATGGCTCTTTTAATTTAATCCCACAGGGACAAGTATCTTGATTTTTCGGCGGGTGGCGCCTAAAACGTGGCTGATTCTTCTCTCTTTTTCTCTCCTTCCCACAGAGGCCCTGCACCCTATCTACATTTTACACCCCCTCCCGTATCCGCTGTCCCCTTGCCCGTACCGGCTCCAACAGGAACAGTCCCAATTGCACTTCCGCCCGCATCCCTGGCGCCGGTCCAGGCAGGTGAAGAGGAAGACTATGACTCTTAACACCCAGTTCCGTTTTCACTGCTGCCATTCGGGGTGGGAGGGGGGTGGGCGGGAGGGGATCCTAGCGGGTTTGAAAGGGGCTGTTCTTAAATTTATTAAAAAAGAGAAAAGTCTTCAAGAGGTGATCCCGTTGTTTTTTTTCCCCCACACACCTGGGAATGGCAGAAGGAATTACAGATGGTCCTCGGCTTACGGCCACCATTGAGGCCAAAATTTCTGTTTGCCGAGTGAGACGTTTGCTGCATTTTACGACCTTTCTTGCCACCGTTGTTAAGTGAATCGCTACACGGTTGTTAAGCCAGCCTGGCTTCCCCATTGACTTTGCCTGTCAGAAGGTCGCAAAAGGAGATCCCGGGACACTGCGACCGTCATAAGTATGAATCAGTTGCCAAGCGTCTGAATTTTGATCACGTGACCCTGGAAATGCTGCAACGGTTGTTAAGTGTGAAACGTGGTCATAAGCCCCTTTTTTCCATGCCATTGTGATTAGCCACTTAACAAACTGTTGTAAGTCGAGGACTATCTATCCTACTATGTTCTAATGGGCCTACTCTCTTTTTAATCAACAATTCGAGCCAACGTAAAATTGGAGGTGTTTTCCCAGCAAGTTAGGGAGTAATGACTCTATTAGCACAACACGTTCAACCTGCTTTGTGGTTCAGCCCCTTTGCCACGTTCACAAACACACTGAGTCATCAACTTACCCAACCGGCTGGCTTTGCAACCGACGCTAAACCACACAGGCAGAAAGAAATCGGCCGGATTAAAACTACAAATACAGCTTTCATTGACCCCTTTTTTGCAAGTCGGCCTTTTTCCTGACCTCCAGAAAACTGGTCAGAAAAAGCAAGCTAGGTATTTTAAAAACAAATTTGCTGATTGTCTCAATTTTTCCAGCTTGGCTTTATTTTGTACAGGTGGTCCTCAACGTACGACTGCAGTTGAGCCCAAAATGTATGTTGCTAAGTGAACACAAGGGCATTTTGCCCCATTTTACGACATTTCTTGCGAACCGAAATGCTGCCGCTGTTAAATTAGTCACACACAGTTGTTAAGTGAATCTGGCTTCCCCTGTTGATTTTGTTTGTCAGAAGGTCACAAAAGGGGATCGTGTGCCACCGTCGTAAATGTGAGTCGTCGAGCATCCAAATATAAATCACGTGACCCTGGGGATGCTGCAACGGTCATAAGGGTGAAAAATGGTCATTAAGTCACTTTTTTCAGTGCCGTTGTGACTTTGAACGGTCACTAAACAAACTGTTGTAAGTGGAGGGTTACCTGTAAAGCAGTCCTTGACTTAGCAACAGCCACTTGTTTAGTGACCGAAGTTACAGCGGTGCTGAGAAAAAAATGATCAAATTTATTTGCTGTCCACCTTGCGGTTCAGCTGAGAAAACATGGCTGATGGCCAGTCCTCGCACTTACAACCATCGCAGTATTCACACGGTTACCGGATCAAAATTTGGACCCTTGGCTATCAGCATGTAATTTAACACAGTTATGGCATCCTGAGGTCTCGTGACAGCCATTTGCGGCCTTCACAGGAAAATCAATGGAGTAAGCTGGATTTGCTTAGCAACCGCGAGACAAGATGGCTGCCGTGTGGCACCTCTTTTAGTGAGCTCCTCATCCTCTTAGTTACTTTTATATGGTTGTAAAATAGTTCATTTTTATCTCATTTTTAATCTAATATTAACTATTAATTAGTAAAGTTAGTTTTCTTTTACTAGGAGTAGTTATTTTAGGATTTTAGAACTAGGATTAGATTTTAGAGGACAAGTTCTGGAATTCATCAGCTCCAAGCATTTGCCGATGAATAATAATAATAATAAAGTTGGAAGGGACCTTGGAGGTCATTTAGTCCAACCCCCTGCTCAGGCAGGAAACCCTATACCATTTCAGACCCTATACCATTTCAGACTGTATGGCTATACAGTCTCTTCTTAAAAACTTCCAGTGTTGAACCACCCACACCTTCTGGAGGCAGGTTGTTCCACTGGTTAATTGTTCTCCTTGTCAGGAAGTTTCTCCTTAGTTCTAGGTTGCTTCTCTCCTTGATTAGTTTCCATCTGTTGCTTCTTGTCCTGCCTTCAGGCGCTTTGGAGAAGTGGGAGAATCTTTTAAAATCCTTTAAACCACCCAAGCATGCCAAAACAAAAGATAACAGCAAAAGCAAAAAGGGACTCGAAAGTTTTAAAAGGAGGCATAAATTGGATAATAATCATTTGACAACTGCAGTGATTCATTTAACAATATATATTTAAAAATAGACATTTTTTTAATGTTTAAAAAAATAAAAAGGAACATTAATTTTTTTATTAAAAGCCAAGCTGGAGAAGAGATGAATTACATTTCAAGCACTGGAATCTTTGGTGGAGGGCACGGATCTCTCTTGTGGGGGAGCCACAAATTATTTTTTTTGTAGCTGGTTTGCTGCCCATATGTCCCCCCCCCACTCCAAAAGCCGTTTCTCTGAAATATACCCTGTTTCAGAAAAAAAGGCTAAAATTACATCTTGAGAGCAAGCAGAGCTGGGATTTGATCCTGAGCAAAAATGATTTTTTTTTCTGGTTATTTTTAGAGGTGGAGGAAAATAAAAGGGGGCTTGGTCAGGGAAAAACTAGAATATAAGTAAAGGGCTTCCTGCCTGAGTAGGGGGTTGGACTAGAAGACCTTCAAAGTCTTCGACTTACGACACAGCTGAGCCCAAAATTTCTGTGGCTAAGCAAGACAGTTGTTAAGTGAGTTTGTCCCCCTTTTACAACCTCTCTTGCCACAGTTGTTAAGTGAATCACTACAGTTGTTAAGTTAGAAACATGGCTGTTAAGTGAATCTGACTTTGCTTGTCGGAAGGTTACAAAAGGGGATTGCATGACTCCCCCGGTACGCTGTGACCGTCATAAATATGAGTCAGTTGCCAAGTGTCTGAATTTTGATTATGTGATCTTGGGGATGCTGCAACGGTCCTAAGTGTGAAAAACGGTCATGTCACCTTTTTCAGTGCTGTTGCAACTTTGAACGGTCACTAAATGAACGGTTGTAAGTCAAGGACTACCTGTAGTGTATATTCTACAAAAAAAAAAATCTTAAAAAGCCACGTCCTGATAAGATAACCTTTATTGTCATTTTTTACTGTGAGCACAATGGCACGTTAAAAATGAATTTGTTTTCTGCCTCTCAAAAGCGTAACACATGCATAACTCACATATAAACATGCTATATACATATGTATATACCTACACACTTACATACAAATACATATAAATATCAATCATAATATTAATATTATTTAGATCTCCTAAGCAAAGTCCCTGAAGGAAAGCTGCAACATTTTATTATATCCCTCACGGATTATTGCAATACCTGTATCGCTTTCTTGATCTACCTCTCCTTGATATCTTCGCCTAGTTGGCTGGTGGATCCCTTCTCTGTTCAGCGGAGACGATGACCTGCTACGGGCGCTTGCAGGAGACCTTGGGCTCCGAGCACGGGACGGAGACATCTGTGGATTCCCAAGGGATGTTTTCTGTGGCTGGCCTCTCCTCATTGCACAGACCTCTGCATGTCACAAAGCTGCAAGGAAAGAAACCCAGGCTTTAGCAGGGCATAACCAACTGAGCAGCTGAAGAGAAGTCAGCAACTTTTAAACCGGCTTCCCTCCAAAATATTAACCTGCCCTGCACTAATTTTTCATAAAAAGGGAAATCAATGAGAAGACACGTTCCCCAAGGCAGCCTAGTTTTACACCTCCATCTTTGCTTACTCACTGCATGCCTCTTTTCCGGAAGCTGTGGTTCCCCTTCAGCGCATAAACACTTTAGCAGATGTTAGCTGCTGCTTTTACAGTTCCAAAGTAGTAGGATCCGCTCAAGAAACCCCTTCAGTGTTTGCCCCGATAATTTGCTTCCGTTACCTACCTTGAGGCCACTAATAACAAGCGTAGATTGTAAGATGACTCTCTCCTTCTGTATCGGCAAAGTAGTAGCTACTTTTTTAAAGATAAAACCAGAGATCAAACTGTTTAATATTTAGGAAAGAAAAAAAATGACTTGAAAGTAAGATCTGAAAATGACTTGAAAGTAAGATCTGAGGTTATGCTCTGAATGCATATAGCTTTTTCTGCATAATCTATTCTCCGACCTAGATGGATACTAATGAAAGCAGTGCCCCAAATATATTTTGGTATTTAATATTTTTTAAAAATATGCCTTTGATGGTTTCTATGTTCTTTCCTTTGGGCATGTTTCTTACTGGCATACCAAAGAGCCAGTCATTGCTGGAAACTAGCTTAAACTAAAATCAGGAAAAACACATAGCCTGTTCTAAGTTCATTCTCAACAAATTTTTTGAAGGAAGGCATCCCTTTTGTCTTGTATCAGATTTTATTGCTAATATATTATTTCTCTTCTGACTGCTTTGTTTCTTGGTATTGGGCTTCTTATCACCTCAGCTGCGGGTTTATGCCTGGATAGGAGAAGGCATGACACACACACACAGACACACAACGTCGCAACCGCCAAATCTTCCCTCACCTGCGCAGCTTCGGCCCACCTGGCCGTGATGAGGCGCCTCGCGTTGCTTCCCGCCGTTTCCATGGCAACCCCTCCGGGAGCCGCGGCCGGGTCCCGGATGGCGAGGTGGGGGGGGGGGAAACAGCGGCGCGCGCCCACTGTGTGCGCGTGCGCGCGAGCGCGAGCGCGCTCCCTTTCCCGCCCGGTGCCACCCAAGGACCTCCTGGTGAGTCCCTTCTCCGCGCCAGCCTCGACCGTGATTGGCTGCTGCGAAAACCCGTCGCTCGGATTGGCTGAGAGGCCTCTCTCCTCTCCGAGAGGCGGGGGCATTTAAAAAGTCGGCGGGCTTCTCGGGCTGAGTGCAAAAAGAAAAGCGAGCGCGCTGCATAGGCGGCAGACGCCGCTACTACCGCGTCTTTTTTTCCTCAAAAGAGACGATGTTGCGGGGCGCCGGGGGGGCAAAAATGTCTCTCTCTCCGGCGCTCCCGCGGCCCAAGTCCTCGAGCTCGAGGCCGGGCAGGGCCTTTAGAGCTTTGAGGTAATTCTGAGACTTTTTCTACGTTGTAAGATACGGAGGGGAGCGTGAGTTCTTTAGCTAATTAATAGCCTATTCTCGCGGAGTAAGGGTAGCACCTGTGGTAATTTTAACCGCGGCGTGTATTCTTAGGAGTAAAACGGCCAGTGGTGGCTGAGGTAATATCTCAACGGTGTGTTATTTAAAAGGACGCCGATACTACAGGTCACTAAAGAATAGTCTTTCCCTTAGGGAATAATGTAATTCTAGTCCAGGTGAATAAGAATTAAAATTAGTTTTAAAGGTAAAATTGCCTCGAGAGCTGACCTTGCTCTCAGGAATAAAGCAAATTCTTGGCGTCGGGGGTAATTTTAGCCAAGACTCGAGTTCTTAGAGTAAAGTTTTGGTGGAACCTGGGTTAATTTCAGCCATGTCCTTTTAAAAGGACCAAACTACCACAGGTGGATAAGAATTAAAATTAGTTTTAAAGGTAAAATTGACACAGGAGCTGACCTTGCTCTCAGGAATAAAGCGAATTCTTGGCGCCTGAGGTAATTTCAGCCATGTTATTATTATTATTATTATTATTATTATTATTATTATTATTATTATTATTATTATTATTATTATTATTATTATTATTATTATTATTTATTGAATTTATATACCGCCCTATCTCCCTTACGGGACTCAGGGCGGTGAACAGGCGATAATAAAAACCACGATAAATATACACGAGTTTCTGTTCCATTAAAAAGGAGCAAACTATCACAGCTGAATAAGAGTTAAAATTAGCTTCCAACTACCACAGGTGGATAAGAATTAAAATTCGTTTTAAAGATAAAATGGACTCAGGGGCTGACCTTACCTCTTGGCGCCTGAGGTAATTTTAGCCAAGACTCGGGTTCTCAGAGTAAAATTTTGGCGGAGCCTGAGGTAATTTCAGCCATGCTGCTTTAAAAGGGAGCAAACCAGCAAAGGTGAATAAGTTAAAATTAGCTTCGGAATAAAGTCAGGGGTAATTTCGGCCACGTCTTTGCAGGCTAAAAGCACTTCAAGGAAGAAAAGGGGAAAGTTAATTAAAATTACTTCGGGGCCAGGAGCTGTTCTCACTCTCGGGAATAAAGATGAGGCAACTTTAGCCCGGTGCAGTTAAAAGAGCTAAAGGCAAAATTTAGCTTAAAGGCAAAATTGCTCCAGTATCTGGAGTTGCCCTTATTTTCTTGAATACACGCAACTCTTGGGACGTGAGGAAATAAATGGTAGTCGAGGCTCAAATCCTTAAAACGGGTGCCGCGACTTTTTTTTTTTTTTTTGCATTGCCGGAGCTGGGTGGGCGTGGCCTCCGTATGACGCAACCGGCTTGTGGGCCGGCAGTTTGACACCCGCTTTAAGGATTTGAGCCTTGACTTTCTTGAATACACGCAACTCTTGGGACCTGAGGAAATAAATGGTAGTCGAGGCTCAAATCCTTAAAACAAGGGGGGGGGGGGGCAAACTGCCGGCCCACAAGCCGGTTGCATCATACAGAGGCCACGCCCACCCAGCTCCGACAATGCAAAAAAAACAAAAAACCACGTTGCGACGTCAAGTTTGACACCTCTGCTCTAAAAGAAGCAAAACATGTAGAAGACCACTAGTTGCTCGAGGGAACAATGTTACAATTCATTGTATCTTGCCTTCTTTCACGTGTAGGATAAAACACACAAAAGCCCCTTTGACTACTGATTGCTTTTCTAGCCTCTGAACATCCACTGGTCATTTGGTGATGTTGATTTGTTATTTTTATTTTTTCATTTCAAAGGCATGAATCCATGTAGACGAAGAAGAAGACATCAACAGTAAGACAGATGGTTTAATTCACTCCCCAGTATATCATGAAAGTGAGCAAGTACTGTTTGCAACATGTTAACTACTGCAAAAATCTTTGGGCCTTGCTAAAGTTTACATTAAGGCTTGCTTTAGCAGTTAAAAAAAAACCATTACAAAGTATCAAGGGTTTAAAGAACAGTCACAAGTTTGACAAACATGCCTAAAAAGTAGCAAAAAAAAAATTGACTCAAGACAATTTTAGCTATTGGCTGTGGATCTTAGAACCAGACAGCTAACCAGCCTCCTCCAGTGCCTGAGGTGGCTCAGCCAATTTCACTGTATACATGTTATACTTTGGATAATAAAGGGTTTATTATTATTATTATTTATTAGTAGTACCAGCCAGACTTCTTAGAACCAAAAGTAAACCTGATGATACAATTTAATATGAGGAATACCAATAAAGGAGAATATTTGTGGCTCACGATTGAAACAAGGCGTCCTTGCTGCTCTCTGAGCTTGGCGGTTTTCTTGTAGACCAGGCATGTCCAAACTCGCGACGTCACGTGACGTCATTTGTGCAATGTATCGGGCTGGTTTTACCCTTGCCGGCAATGGGGTGGGCGTGGCTTCCACGTGACACGTCTGGCCCGTGGGCCAGCAGTTTGACACCCCTGTTGTAGACGTTTCTTTACCAAACTAGGGAACATCATCAGTGCTTGGAGTGCAGTTTGCTCCCAGTTTAGGTTCTAGTGGCTCAGTGTTGGTTCTTTGTTGCGCTATTTGTTATTAGCTTCTTTGGCAGTTCCTTGATTAGGGTATTGTTTACTTCTTGATTGTTGATCTGGAAATTTAGCCCTGGCAATGGTTCATAGAACCAAAAAGAAGACTTCAATGGCCCTTTTTAATGTTAGGTGTGGCCATTGACCTGTAAAAGATGTTATAGTTTTCTAGCTTTGCAGACTGAGCAGACGAAGTGCACTCTGCTGCCGAATATTCTTTGAAAGAGACAACGTTGCTGGGCACGACTGAGGAAGAAAGAAACGACAAAGAAGAAAAAAGAAGAAAAAGAGAGCAAGAAAATGTCTCCAGCTCAAGCTCTCTTAGTCTTCGGCTGTGATGGTGCCCTCTACACTGAGAGGTATGTTGAGTCTTGTATTCTTTAAAGCTTTAGGACAGGGGTTTTCAAACTTGGCCCTTTTATGACTTGTGGACTTCAACTCCCAGAATTCCTCAGCCAGCGTGCTGGGAGTTGAAGTCCACAAGTCATAAAAGGGCCAGGTTTGGAGACCCCTGCTTTAGGATATGGAGGGAGGTGCTTGGTCTTCCACTAATTATGCCTAGGTAAGCAAGGGTAACACCTGTGTCTGGGGTAATAGTAACCACTGTGTATTGTGCGTTCTTAGGAGTAAAACCCCAATTCCAACTGAAGTAATGTTGACTTTTTTTATTTCAAAGGCACGAATCCAAAATGACCTGTAGACGAAGAAGAAGACATCAACAGTAAGACAGATGGTTTAATTCACTCTTCGGTATATCAAGAAAGTGTTTGGGCCTTGCTGAAATTTACCCTAAGGCAGTGGTGACGAACCTATGGCACGTGTGACAGAGGTGGCACTCTGAGCCCTCTCTATGGGCACGCACGCCATCGCCCCAGCCCCGCCTCCCCCCGCGGCCCCCTCCTCACCAGCAGACCCCCGGAGGAGAATCACCCCTGGGTGTGGCCCGCGCGCAGCAGCCCAGCCAAGGACATGGCAGCTGGGCAGTGGGGACAAGACTCCGCCCTTGCACCCTGTCGCGTGCAGATGATGCTGTGGGGTGCAGGCGGAAGGCGTGGCTGCCATGGCACTGCAGGACCGCCTGGGAGATCTGCGACGGGCCATGGAGGCGGTAGGTGGCCCTGCGGGATGGCAGAGCGGGACGGGGAGGCAGGCGGGCGGGAGCGGGGGCAGGGCGGTTTTTGGACACTCTAAAAGATCTAAAAGGTTCGCCATCACTGCCCTAAGGCTTGCTTTAGCAGTTTAAAAAAAATGGTCTTTGTTGTTAGCTTATTTGGCAGTTCCTTGATTAGGACATTGTTTACTTCTTGATTGTTGGTCTGATGTTAATCATAGTGTTAATCTATGCATATCTCAGTGTGGATTGCTGGTGAGGAGGTGTTGTCTTTTTTGCAAAGTGGGTACATATTGTTTCTGTCTGTCTATTAATGGCTAATTTGTCAGAGTGACAGGCTCCTAGAAATTTATTAGTGTTTTTGGACATTGCTTGGTCTAGGACAGGGGTAGGCAACCTTGGCTCTTTTATGACTTGTGGACTTCAACTCCCAGAATTCTGGGAGTTGAAGTCCACGAATCATAAAGGAGCCAAAGTTGCCTACCCCTTTTCTAGGATAGTCAGTTTCCCAATTGGAACTATGGTTAGGTCTTTGAATTTGTTGTGAAATTAAAGAGTTTTCATTATATATTCTGACTGCTACCTGGTATTGTGATTGATATTAGATTTCATACCTTTCTTCCCTAGCATAATTTTAGCCATGGCAGTGGTTCTTAGAACCAGAAAGGAAACCTCAATGGCCCATTTAAATGACCAGCGTGGCCGGTGATTAATAATAGATTTTATAGTTTTCTGCCTGGCATAATTTTAGCCATGGCAATGGTTCTTAGAACCAAAAGAAAACCTCAATGGCCCCTTTCTAATGCTAGGTGTGGCCGTTGATCTATAAAATATTTTATAGTTTACTAGCTTTGCAGATTGAGTGGAGGAACAAGTGCACTCTTCAGCCAAATGTTCCTCGAAAGAGACGACACATGCTGGGCACGGCAGAGGAAGAAACCAAAGAGAAAGAAGAAGAAAGAAAGAAGAACCAAGACAGCAAGAAAACGTCTCCAGCTCAAGCCCTATTAGCCTTTGGCTGTGATGGCGCCTCCTACACTGTGAGGTAAGTTTAGTTGAGTGTTGTATTCTTCAAAGTGTTAGGGTATGGAGGGAGGCGGATGATCCGTTATGCCAGGGGTCCCCAACCCCCGGTCGGTGGACCAGCACCGGTCCGCTGCATGCCAGCAAGTGGGCCACACAAACAAGCAAAGCTCCATCCTTAGGATGCAGGCATTATTCAAAACCACACCCCCTCTGGTCCACGGAAAACCTTTCTCCACGGCACCGGTCCTTGGTGCCCAAAAGGTTGGGAACCTCTGCATTATGCCTAGATAAGGAATGGTAACACCTGCATCTGAGCTAATAGTAACCATTGTGTATTGTGCATTCTTAGGAGTAAAACTCCAGTGGCAGCCGATGTAACATCGATATTTTTTTATTATCTCAAAGGCGTCTACTACACCATCTTAGAAGACAGAAGACTCAGAGTTGATGGTAAAAGTACAAGAAGAAGGAATGGAAAGCAAGAATGAATATGGTTCTCCATCAATAATACTACTTCACCAAGTCAATCACAACTGAGCTGTAGATAATAGATTTAATACCATTCTTGCCTGCTTGTAAATTTAGCCATGGCGATGGTTCTTAGAACCAGAAAAGAACCTTCAACAGCCTTTTTTAATGCTAATGTTGATCGATCATAGATTTCTGCCTGGCATAATTTTAGCCATGGCGATGGTTATTAGAACCAGAAGGGAAACCTCTCAATGGCCCTTTTTAATTCTAAGTGGGGCCATTGATGGATAATAGATATTATACCTTTCTTGCCTGGCATAATTCTGGCCATGGCGATGGTTCTTAGAACCAGAAAGAAAGCCTCAGCGGCCCTTTTTAATGCTAGGTGTGGCCGTTGATCTAGAAAAGAATTTATAGCTTTAGAGTCCCTGAGATTGAGGGGAGGAACATTTGCATGCCTGTTGCCAAATGTTCCTCAGAAGAGACACGGCGGAGGAAGAAACAAAGGCGAAGAAAGAAAAAAGAAGAACGAAGACAGCAAGAAAATGTCTGCAGCTCAAGCCCTATTAGCCTTTGGCTGTGATGGCGCCTCCTACGCTGTGGGGTAAGTTTAGTTGAGTCTTGTATTCTTCAAAGTCTTAGGATATGGAGGGGAGTAGACCATCCCATTGATGGTCCATTCTTCCTAGGTAAGTAGGGGTAGTAACCACAGTGTATTGTGCATTTGTAGGAGTAAAACTCCAGTGGCAGCTGAAGTAACGTTGATTTTTTGTTTTAATCTCAAAGGCATGTACTACAGCATCTTAGAAGACAGAAGTGGTGGTAAAAGTACAAGAAGAAGGAATGGAAATCAAGGAGAATATGATCTTGTAGATAATAGATTTTATATCTTTCTTGCCTGGCATAAATTAAGCCCTGGCAATGGTTATCAGAACCAGAAAGGAAACCTTCAACAGCCTTTTTTAATGCTAGGCATGGCTGTTGATCTCTCATAGATTTTACCTTTCTTGCCTGGCATAAATTAAGCCCTGGCAACGGTTCTTAGAACCAGAAAGAAAGCTTCAATGGACCTTTTTAATTCTAGGTGTGGCCATTGATTGATAATAGATTTTATACCTTTCTTGCCTGGCATAAATTAAGCCCTGGCAACGGTTATTAGAACCAGAAAGGAAACCTCAGCGGCCCATTTAAATGACCAGCGTGGCCGGTGATTAATAATAGATTTTATAGCATAATTCTGCCTGGCATAATTCTGGCCATGGCGATGGTTCTTAGAACCAGAAAGGAACCTCTCAGTGGACCTTTTTAATTCTAAGTGGGGCCATTGATGGATAATAGATATTATACCTTTCTTGCCTGGCATAATTCTAGCCATGGCGATGGTTCTTAGAACCAGAAAGAAAGTCTCAACGGCCCTTTTTAATGCTAGGTGTGTCCGTTGATCTAGAAAAGAATTTATAGCTTTAGAGTCCCTGAGATTGAGGGGAGGAACATTTGCACACCTGTTGCCAAATGTTCCTCAGAAGAGACACGGCGGAGGAAGAAAGAAAGGCGAAGAAAGAAAAAAGAAGAACCAAGACAGCAAGAAAATGTCTGCAGCTCAAGCCCTATTAGCCTTTGGCTGTGATGGCGCCTCCTACGCTGTGGGGTAAGTTGTATTCTTCAAAGTTTTAGGATACGGAGGGAGGTGGAATGGTCTCTCCCAAATGATGGTCCATTCTTCCTAGGTAAGTAGGGGTAACACCTGCATCTGTGGTAATAGTAACCATTGTGTATTGTGCATTCTTAGGTGTAAAACCTCTGGCTGCTGAAGTAACATTGATTTTTTTTTTAAATTTCAAAGACATGTACTCTACACCATCTTAGAAGACAGAAGACACAGTTGTCAGCCTGCAGTGTTGATGGTGAAAAAGGAGGAAGAAGGAATGGAACACAAGAANCCCCCCCCCGCAGCCCCATGGCTCCTGCCTGCCCCCCGATTGGCTGGGGTGTCTATTTTCCCCCTGCAGCCAAAGACCCAGGACAAAGGGTGTCTGGGTGAATTGGCCGGGCCGAAGGGCGAGGGGCAGAGGGCCAAGGGCCCACTGGCCGTGGAGAATGGCTCCGGGAGGGCAGCGGAGGAGGAAAGCTGGCTGTAGGTGGGGTGGGCTGAGGCAAGTGGCAGGGGGCGAAGGAGGCGTGGCCAAGAGTCCAGGCCTAAACCTCCCATTCCCTTCCTGATGGGGGCCTTTCAATCCCTGAGTTACCACTCTGTGACCCTCACCCTGAAGGAGAAGGTGGCCAGTCGCCCCCCAGGCTCCTTCGGTCCCTGAGCAGACACTGTGAGGCTCACACTGGGAGACTCTCCGGGGTGACCCTTTCAGTCCCTAGGGGAGCAGCCAGGGCGAATCACACTGGAGGAGACTACAGCCCCCCCCCCGGAAGCCTCTCCCGGTCCCTGAGGATCCCCAACTGACCCTCATACTGGAGGGGAACCCCTGTGGCGTGAGCATGGGTGAGTTGATGGGGTGCATTTCTTGGGCAAAAGGCTGCCCTGCTGCTGAGGCCATCTTGACTCACAGAGGTGATGCCGAGGCACTCCTGACAGGCGTCTTCCAGCCCCTGAGTTACCACTCTGTGAAACTCACCCTGGGAGGGGGGACTCTTTCAGTCCCGGAGTGAGCAGCCAGGGCGAATCACACGGGAGGAGTCAACAACGCTCAACTACAAGCCTCCTCCGGTGCCTGAGGATCCCCAGCTGAGTCTCAAACTGGAAGAGAATCCTTTTGGATCGCTTCCCTCCCAACTTCATACCCTGAGAAATAATCTCAGCTGCAGCCAGATCTCTTACAACCAAAAGTAAACCTGGTGACGCACTTTAACACGAGGTATTGCCATCTCAATAAATTAATAACTCGTTTTTTGCTAGGGTGAGACATTATGTCCTCGAACTGGAAAATAAATCTGTGTGACCCTTTTAAATTCTAGATGTGGCCATTGAAACCCTGAGTAGATCTCTTGCCTGGCTTAATTTAGGCACGAGGTTGGTTCTTAGAACCAGAAAACATCTCAATGGCCCTTTTTAATGCTGGGTGTGCCGGTGATTGATAATAGATTTTATAGTTTTCTGCCCGGCGTAAATTTAGCCACGACAATGGTTCCTTCAGAAAGAAATCCTCAACCGCTCTTTTTAATGTCTGATGTGGCCAGTGATTGATAAAAGATTTCTATTTGGAATAATTTTATCCTCTGCTGTTGTTTATATTTAAGTTATAAACAACAGCAGTGTAAGTTATATTTTGACTGATAAATGTTAATCATGACACACAGTATGTGGCAATCACCTGAAGAATTTTGATTTCTTTTGTCACACACATTTGTCTTTTTGTTCCTGAAATAT